>NC_043766.1:18371093-18433593 GCF_902148845.1 Salarias fasciatus | reverse complement strand
AACATCTGGAAGAATCTGCTGCCCCTGTTTTACCAGTCTATCTTGTTTCATGTAATTTTAAGCTGCAGCATGTCGGGGAGGAAGCAACGAACAGAGGGATGCTGCACGACTGGATAGACTGGTGAGGAGAGCTGGTTCAGTGGTAGGCACAGACCAGGGGCCTCATTTATCAAGCATTTGTAGAAAAGCTTCTGAATTCTGTCTTACAAATACAATTTGAAATGCCTGTAAGTACAAAAAAATCTGTACTTATCAAAGATGCACACGTGGGTCATTGTTGATAAATCCCACTTGCTCTTAATCACAATGTGCAGGCACTTTTGGGACAATTTGTCTTCAGAAACACCTCCAATTAAGCGTATATGGCAACAACACAACTCTTTATAAATATTTTTTTTTCCTTACTTTTCATCATCATGTCAAAGAGGTGAAAAAGAAGAACTTTTCTGAAACTGAAACACTTCACAGCAAAGTTAAAGCTAACCACAAATCATTGTTTGACGCAGTGAATGCTGGGAAAACCAACAAAGGGAGAAATGCTGCCTGTGATAAGGCAACCACTGCCGTAAACACTGTAGGCTCAGAGAAGAGATTGCCAGAAGGTAAAAAAAAGAGGTGGTTTGGCGTTAAAGTCAGTGTCAGAAATCCCAGGATGGACAGAAGCTGGATGTGCTCTGAAATAACTTCACTTCTTGTTGCAATATAGTGCGTAAATCATGGGATAAATCTATTAGTATTTGTTTTGCCAAAACATAAGTAAACCTTTTCTGGGAATCAAACCCCAGCTTCCCGCATGGCAGGCAAGAATTCTGCCACTGAGTTACTAGTCTTCAATTAAAGCAGCGATTCTTACAAGGCTTCTAGGCATAAGCAGGGTCAGATTTTTACTTATATTTACAAACATTCGTAAGTATAAATCTCGTATTTTATAAAAATATGTAACAAAATTTGCAAAAAAAAGCTTCATCTGACAAAGTTGTCTGGAATTAATTATTCTGTTTAATGTTTACAAAACATATGGCAGACTAATAAGGCATATGAGAAATTGAACTGCTAAATGGTGATTATTCCACATGAACTGCCATTATGTGTGATCTGAGTGTCCAAAACGTTTTTACTGAGAACCATTTATAATAAGATACACAGTTGACAAGGCCAATGTACATCTGATGTATTAAAACTAGCATTATCAGTCAAATGTAAGTAACTTATGTTTGACAGTTGCTGTAGAATAAATAAAACTGATACCTCCGCTCACAATAGCCTTGATTCCCTGTTGTTATTATAAGAAATAGTAGTTGGTACATATCTGTTCTTCAGCATGTAATCTAGGCCAATCATTACATTGCACTAGAAGTTTGATTATATTGAGTGAATTGACTGTAAAACCCAATGAGTTTATGAGTTGTGCTTATCAATAGACCCCATTAAACACTTGTCACCCCTGGGGGATTTCTTTGGCTATACAAGTCATTCTCAGCACAGAGCAGTCTGCCTAATCAATGACTGCTTAATTACATCTGGTACACGGTCCAGAGGTGCAGTAAAACAATATGTCTGTCATTCTTTGTAGAGAAAGATGGGACTTTAGTCAGCAACATTGTGTGAATGCTTTCACAAAAGAAACCAGTACTTAGCTGAAAATGTCAACAGCTGAAGCGTGACACAAAACAAATGTGACGAGGTGAGATAAGAATGTCATTACGACTTTACTTTAAAAAGACAATTAGGCTTTTTTATCACTTTCATTAATCTTTGCCTCTTGACTCAATATACAACAATTGGTCTGGTCTCAATATTAATTGATTGGCTTTTACTGTCCAGCATGGTATAACAAAGATTGTCATAATAAGTAAAAGGTGATGCTTACAAAATGAAACAGTAACAAAACAGCCAAAATGGGGATGAACTACTGTACAAAACCCTACAAGGTAATGGCCGTCATTACAGTGTGCTTTACCTCTAAGGATAAGTGTTTAAAAAGGCTTTTAATGGTTTGCACTGACTCCATGTCAAAGAGCCTGTTGGCTGAGGCATCTACTGTATGTAAATCTGTGGGCCATCACTGAGTTGATCAGCAAAGGGCTGACAACAAAGTGAATTAAGCTTCATCTAAATGTAAATTAGGTTTTATACCTTCAGCAAACAGCTTACAAACCAGTGTCTATTTTAATAAACCAATTACATTTTATTTTGTGCAATACTAACACAATAAAATAAAATATATGCTTGATCAAAATGTAGAGGTGTTGCAGACGGCATCAAGAGTCAAGCTCAGAATCTTGCCAAGCTCTAGGTCTACATACATTTCTAATGAAAATGTCTGTTTGACATACTATGTTTGAGTCTTTCAATCTGCTTTGAAAGAAGTAAAATAGACATGGACTGTCATAACAGAGCAATTCAATAGCTTTGAGAAATGCACATGGAGGACATAGGCTGATAGTCCGCCTCTAACAACCTCCCTGTCACTGGTACCAGTAATATCACGCTGCATATATGCAGCTCATTTTACATGTCACATTTATATTATGTACACTGTCATTTCAAATGTAAACACAGAATCTAAATCTCCTGTATTCCCAACAGGCATCTTGCAAGGTAAAGGTACACATTTCATATAGCAAGAGGGTGATGGCTAAAGAACATACAAATGAAGCCAATCCCATCATTTTTACACACAAAACTTATCCATGTTACTGCAACTGTGTGAACTGATGAAAAACGGTGATTTCATCTTACTCACCTAAAGAAAAAAGTAACTGGAAGCATGGTATAGACAGCTTAGTATGCTTCGAAAGCTATATTATAGCTTCACTATGATGCAAAACAGCATTAATTTGACATTAGCCTGCAAACATCAAACCCATACACCATTCTAACTTTAGTAATGCATTTACTGGAAAGAGATTAATATCAATTCCATAAATCATTCAGGAGATACATCCGGAGCCAGAGACACTTATATGTTAGGTGATCTGAGTGTGGGAGCTCAGCACCCATTAATCAATGCCCGAGTTCTTCTGGCCATGTCATCTGGAAAAAAAGGTAAATTTCTAAAAAGGGCATTCACCACACTAATCTCTCAGCACAGTCCTCCGGATATAACATGTATTTATTACTACATTTTGTTACTATAAGCATACACTCACCCTCACCTTCTTCAAATGTGTGCACAATGATGAAGATGAGGCTCCGCTTTTCTTAGTTGCAATGTTTCACATCCATACAAGATTGGATTTACCAGAGTGAATTAAATAGCAATAAGCCCATCAACTGTAATGTCTCAAGCAGGGGTGTCAAACGTATGGCTATGCGGGGCAAATCTAGCCTAGCAGTGAGTGCACTCCAGCTCAGTGACACACTGAGACAAAGGAAGACAGAAACTCGGCCCCACAATGGTTCAGTGGTTAGCACTCTCAGCTCACATAGAGAATATTCCTGGTTTGAGTACACATTAGTACTTGTAGTTATTTCAGTCAGTGTAAGAGATTTCTCATATACTCCAGTTTTGTCTAAGAGTTTAAAAGTATGCGTCTGAGTTTAATGGAGTCAAAAATTGCCCATGGTGTGAATGACTGAATGTGTGTGTGCATCTGTCAGTCTGTATACTCTGCCTTTGTGACCTGTTAGATGGGATTAACGTACATTGGGAACTGTTATTATAGATGGATTAATTACAATATTTTTGATGAAGGCACCTGCTAATCATAATTTGTGTACTCAGCAGACATAATACAGCACTATAACCAACAACTGAACAGCAAATGGAATGAACACCAATAGAAAGCACTAAAAGTTTTCTTTAGAAATATCAGGTTATATGTATTTAGATTTGGGAAAATATATTTTTAAACTACTGTGCATTCATACATGTGCACAAAGGAAAAAAAAATCATTGTTATTATCTACTTTTTGATTAGGTCTTTTTACAGATCCAGGCACATTGAGTCGATCTCTATGTGATTTTTAAACTGTCTGTGTAATATGAAATTTGGCTGCCATCCAAACCTAATCTCTGTACAGTCAGTCCAACAGAGACCTGCCGATTCCCTGCTGATTTACTCTACGTACTTGTGAGCTGAAGTGTTTCCCAGTGTGTGGGACGAACCAGCTGACCTTGTCACTGTTAGAAACATATTTTATTTTCATTGTCATGCCACTCATCTGGCAACCAGGAGGGGACATTAACAAATAACTCTGCAGTAAATTAAGTCAATATTACTATATACCCAGCTTCAACAAATGAGAACAATGGAACAGATTCATTCAGCCTCTGAATATACGGTAATTAAGATATCTTCATATTCTCAACTACTCATAAATGTGGAGAATACAAAATCAGCTGGTGTCTCTGAATGAGCATTTCTATTTTAAATTATGTTCTGCCAAAAAAATTAAAAATAAAACAAGTAAAACTGTTTTAATGACAGGATTCACAATGATACAGTGGTTTCAATCTAACCTCACAACAAGAAAACGCCATTTAAAACCAGGCTTGGGGCCTTTCTGTGTGGAGTTTGTATATTTGACCTGCATAGATTTATTTTTTTTCTAACTATCTCAGCTTCATCCCACGAAGTCATGCTTATTAGGTTAACTAGTGGCACTAAATCGGCCAGAAGTGTGAATGTGAGTGTGTCTGAGACAGTTTCTCTGTGATGGACTGAGGCCTATTCAGCCTTTTGCCCAATGCTGAATAACCCTGTGTGTGAATACAGATGTAGCATTAAAATGAAAAATACATTTACTCCAAACCTGCTGTCAAGATATGTCAAATTCCATTGACAGCTCTCAGGGCCACAAGCGTAGAGCATATTGCTATACCAAAAAAACCAAACAAGTACATTTTCTCCCTAAAACTTGGACAGTATTTAGATTCATCTATGCAAATTTGTTTGAAAAAATAAGCAATCTTACATTTCTTCATTTATACAGCTATTAACAACTTGAAAAGTTAGCAGTGGAATAGATCTGTCTGTTCTATTTTTAATTTTACAAGAGCAAAACAGAATATGGACAATTCAAGAGGTACATCATTGTAAATGGCTCAACAAAAGTGGTTGTCTGTGTGTATTGTTTTTGTTGGTAAGATGTTAGACAATTAAATATATTTGGGTCAGGTTGCATTAGGGAAAACTGGATGACACCTACTGTCTTACCACAATGATCACAGATTACTTCACAAAGACCTCCCAGAGTTAAAATGAAAGTCAGTCAGAATGTCAGGCATGAAATTCTATCAATTTAAACCAGGTTCTGAAAATAATGGAAAAATTACATATTGGCTAGTTATACCTGAAATCTTAATTTCTCTAAAAATAAAAATAAAAGTTTCAAAATAAATTGCATTTACTATGGAGAAGCACTCAATATGTTGTTTTTCTTGGCGAATAATATATTTAGTAGTCTTGCTACTCACCACTCTCAAAGCAAGCATCGAACACCAGATGTCCTTTTCGTGGTGAGCCTGAGTAGCCTGGTGGAGTCACCATCAGTTTATTCACATTCCCAACCAAAGCATCCTCTCCTCCAGTTTCACTGCCTGAAGTGAGTGTGAAACACATGTAATTAAAATATGACCAGCTCTACTAAATAGTCTTGGGCAAACATGATTTAAAAATCTTTTTTTTTTTTTTTTTTCTCCCAGCATTCAAAAGTATAAATAAACTTTAAGTTTAAATACTGTTAAAGTCATGGAGGTGACAAAACATTCAAAGTCAAAATTCACTTCAGTCACCTGTAAAAATACATTACGGAAACCATATTTATTGGTATAAACCACATCAATAAAGAAACAAGTTATTTTAAGCTTCAGAAGCAAAAACCAGCCACGTTGTGGTCATTGAGGTTCAGTTATCATGGCTATTTAATGAAAACATTTCTAATTTTGTGAAAAATGATTTAATCACAAAAGGAGGGTAAATTTGTGATCAAAGGAAAGTGGCTTAGTTCAAAAATTTAGTCTTCAATCTGCATGAACACTTATAAATTCATTTTAATTAATTGTATTTTTAATTAATTACATAATAAGTGTCACCTTCACTTATTTTTCTTTTTTACAGCATTGTGCTTATAAAAATGAAAATATGAACTAATGCTGTGGAGGTGAGTTTCCCTGCAACATGAATTGAACTTTTTCAAAATGTGAGCATACCTTTTCATGATAAAACAAAGGAAAAGGTTTGGAGTAGACAAGGAATTTGGATTCAATTGTTTTCATTTTATGGAGATTAAATCCAGCTGTAAGTGGCATCTAGGCTAATATGAGTTAAACACCGTTAGCGTAAAGGCAGAGGTTCATCTATGATTTAACACAGGGTTAGGGTTCACTTAACCCTTTCAGGTAGTGCTTACCAACACAATAAGCGCAGCACAATCCCTATCACAACAATAACACGCCTTTGCATTGCACGCATGTTAAGTGTCGTACACTTTGGTGTCATTTGAGTGCAGTTAATGACAGTTACTTTAATTGGGGAGAATAAAGGACAGATGGTGTTGCGGGAAGTCACTCAGTAACTTCAACGCGCCTCGATAATTAGCTTCATTGCATCTCCTGCAGGTGCTACAGCTGACTGGACGCAGAGCTAGCTAGAAGACGTCCAGAGCCAGGACACCTGCACCGGGGCTCTTCAACTTCTGGATGCGAAGTGTTGACGTTCCTCCTAATTATTCTGCAAGGTTGCTTGCACGCAATTCACGATATACACGTCGGTAGCAGCACGGCTAGCGATGAAATGCTACTGAGAGGGATCGTGTTTACATCTCTACCTGCTAGCTAGGAGGTTAGCACACTCAACGTTAGCGCTGATCTGAGGCACGCTGCGAGCCTAAAGCACGCACGTATCAATTGGCTGCCATCAAGGTACCGCGCGCTTCCCTCTGCCTGCATAGCAATGAAGTGTGAGCCGGGAGAGGCTCGTATTTACACACCAGGATCGGCGTCTCTCACTGTGTTCTCCTCCATCTTCCTCTGCATCTGTTTTAAAGCAGCATGACGCTCTTCATGTGTTGCCCGGGCAACGGAGGGGGGGTGGCCGGGGCGGGGGTCTCACATCAGCCCGACTTCAGCATCACTGGAGACCTGCGAGGCACGCGCAGGGGGCGTGGAGGTAAGAGGAGTCAAAGTCACTCACGGAGTTATGTTTTCACTTGTAATAAAGCTGCACAGTTATTGCCATTTACTGAAAGAAAGGTTTCCAAAATTCAAACAAGGTCCCGCCAACACACACCACTGCCCCCTGTATGCATTTACCAAAACACAGCCCATGAAAATCTCAAGTGACATAAGAGTTCAAGAATAAATATTATATAAAAAAAAAATAAATAAATCTTTCTTTTTTCTCCATTTCAGTGCACTATCTCGTTTCTAATATTTTTTTTCTGTGTTTTTTATCTGGCAAAGTTGTTTCTCTGAGAGAAAATATTTTTTAATGTAGCTCAGGGATAGGCATTTTTGATAATTGTCATTCTGATGAAGCACATCTCACAAAGATGTATGAGTGTTTTATTGTTTTGATTAATTGATGATTCCTCATATTAATTCTCTATTTTTAATCAGTTTGATTATTTATTAATTAGCCTCATCCTACTTTCACTTGGGAATCTATCCATCTACTGCATCACTTTATCCAATTCAGGACTTCATGAAGCCAGTTGCAGTTTACTTTGGGTGACGACATTGTATATATGAGACAGGTTGCCAGTGCACCACAGGAAAAAAAAAACAATCTATGGACAGTTGTATATCATGGGTAATTCAGAGAAAGCCAATCAACCTAAGCTTTGTGTTTTTGGAACGTTGCAGGAAACAGGACACAAATTGAAATACCATACGGAAAGAGCCATCACAGACTCAAATCCAGTATATGCTTGCGCTTAGATGAGACTGGCAATGATTGCACTTCTGTGAAACCTGAACTGAAGGAAAGAGTGGTATGTGTTGGATGAAGAATGAGCAGAAAATAAAGGCTTAAAATTTAGGGGCCTTCTTTTAGACCAGTGGAAAGGTTGTTGACTATCTGTAAAAGAAAATATTAAAATTTTGTGTTCAGAACAAACATAAGACATAACCCAGATAAAGAGATTAAATACATTTTTGTAACTACTAACCCACAAGTCACTCACTCACACTGTGGCCAAAGAAAACTTGTGAAAGTAGTGCTGATTAAACTTCTTACAAATGTACCAAATCAAGTCATTACAATCATGGAAAACAGATTTATACGTCTGCGTATAATGACAACATCTACATCCTGCAAGGCAACAATATGCTAGATGAGACATTCAGCGTAATGCCTTCAAGTTGCAATCTTTAAACTGCACATATCTCAGTCTTGTTACAGCAATGCATAAAAAAACAGTTTGATGGTAGTTTGGGAGAAAAAGCCAATCATTGTCAGAGCAGCAGTCAGAGATTCAGAATTATCCCGCAGATTGATTAAAGCTTGAGATTTTCTAGACAATTGAAGCAGAGATGTCATCAAGGCCAATCAAGCCTAGCCCTATTCCTTTCCCATTACAAAGGGTGCACCTGATTAAGTTCATCAAATGAGCAGCCGCACAACTCCTAGAGCAAGAGACGTGCAGGCTGCTGCTAATTTTCAGGTTATAAGCTGTGTGTAACTGGACCAAATGAATAAGACCAGGGAGAGGGCAATGATTTTTCTGTATGTGATCTGTATTTGATGGCAAGCATCAACAGGCCACTGAGTAGATAGGCCGGCCTGATTATTTCTGTGAAGACAGGAAGAGAATACAGAGCAGCTGTGTAATATTTTGTTAAAATTGAAAATTGAATAGCTGTCCTCTGTGCCATATCATTCCTTTAACACTATGCCAATTAAACAGCTCTATGGTGGTACAATCATTCATTTTCAAGAGGCAGATTGAAATTGAATTATGGAGCATGAGAAGAATGAATTAGATATGCCACATGTTCCTTTGTTTCTCTGTTCTTATAAAATACAGAGGCGGCATGGAAGTAGCTGAATTTGCCACATGATCCATGATTGTGTCCTTTGGAATTGAAGCACTTGTGATATCGAGTGTAAGTTGAGCCTATAACTAAGCTTGCATTTGTTACTGAGATATACATTCAAACTGAGAGATATATTTAGTCAAAATGAAACGCCGTTGGCCACATGAATGTCTCTCCCTGCTTCAGCAAGCCTCAATCTAATGTATACGTCCGCATCCAGCTTGTCAAAAGCCCAGTAAGGAGCCTCTTATTGCAACCAGGTGTGCTGCAACTGGGAGAGACGTCGGTCTGTGCAGGATGTCGGCCCGCGAGCCTTGGAGTAGAGTAAATTAAAATTCTATCTATCATTCTTTATTCTGCGATGAAGGCACAGGATCATCAGGCAGGTATATTTCCAGTGGGTTGGAGGTAGAAAAAGCAGCAGAGTCGAGCACAAAGACATTGATGCAACAGTCACTGATGATGTCTGCCGTATAACCCTTTTTATTGGACAAGGAACATCCTCACACCAATATAGAATGATGAATGGAGGGGCTTTGTATAGTAGTTACTTATTAAAAAAAAAAAAAAACTGAAACAGAAAAAGAAATAAATATAGATAACGCATAAACACATTTCCACATGGTGAAAAGATTCCTGTATTGCATCAAAAAAAAAAAAAAAAAAAAAAAAAAAAATATATATATATATATATATATATATATATACATACACATATATATATATATATATATACACATACATACATATATATATATATATATATATATATATATATATATATATATATATATATATATATATATATATATATATATATATATATATATATATATAAAATTTTATAGAATTTTGTTATTTAATTTTTTTCACCTTAAACGGACCAATTTTATACTTCCACACTTACTGCCACAGCGTTACATCACAGATGGAAATACAAAGCTCTTTTTGACTGTCTGAATGTGACTTCCCTCCCCCTTTCAGAAGATATATACTGGGTATTTTTCCGTAGCACATTATTGTTTGTTTTAATCATAATTTTTGTCGTCTAATAGATAATGAAATTTTGGAGCTTCAGTTTGATCCAGCCACTTTGACTCTTTATGTTTAGTTTGTGATAAGTTTATGTTTCATTTGTGATATGAGAGCATTCGTAAGGGTATGAACACCCAGAAATTTACCATTTTGGAAATTATAACTCCTCAATAGTGTTGTGTCATAGTATTTGAGAGTACTTGCACTTGCCTTACTTTCCTATGTCTCACTTTACAATTTATGTAGGTTACCTAGAAGGTCGCAAGTTCAATCCCACCTAACTCAATCTGTCCTTGCGAGTAATATGCTGAACTCCAAACTGGTCTCTGTGACTGAGTGCCCTGCATGGCAGCCACCTCCATTGATGCGTGAATGTGTGTGAATCATTGAACGTGACTGACATTGTCAAGAACTTCGGGGCTGTTAAACAGCAGGAAAGGTACATTATTTAAAACACCATTTAATATTTTTAGTATTATTTGAGAAGTGTAACTTGCATCTTGAGAATTTTCCAACAACAGTCCGATTGAGTTCAATTTAAGCAATGTAGGCTGTAATTGTCCTGGCTACAAATGCCCCATAATCTTTTCACTTCTTGTAAACAAACATATAAATGAAAATTATGTTTCTAATATGTAGGTTCATTACAGCACTAATCACCATGAAATACAGTTTCTCCTGCAAATGCCCAAACCCTGCTCCATTCAGTGAAGTTAAAGTCACTTCTCAGACCTCTCTGAATTTCCCCACTTTCCATATTGGTAATTCAAAGTGTTGTAGCATTCAAATGTAACTTTGAACTTACATGTTTACCACTTCCAAGTTACACATATGGTACTGTATGGGAAATAAGACAAATAACAATTTAATAATGTGAGTTCAAAATACATCCAATATTATGTAAGCAGAAGAAAGAACTTGTATGTAAAGTTTTTCAAGGCTTTTCTCCTCTTGAAGCCTCATCATGTGTACCTCCTTAAAGGAAAAAAAACCTCGATCTCTTGCATTACATTCTCCGTGTGTACCATACCTTTTGCTGTCGTACCTCCAGTAGCCATTAGAGATTTCCATTACTTAGAAACCCTATAACATGAAAGAGAAGTACCCTTCACATCAGAGTCTCTCAAACTTTAATTATCTCTCAGGAGAACGTATTTTCACATGCGGATAAAAACATATTTGGCCCTTAAAGATTTTTGAACATATGAACGTGCCTCAGATGTAGACATTCCTGTCATGGCTAAATAGAAAATCTACAATAACCTTTGTAAAGTGTGGCTATTTTTACGTGCGGGCTCCTTGTGAGTGGCGGACACACCACATCATCATCACTATCTCATGCAGAATGTATCAGGGACCCCTTTGGGAAACGGCAGCTTTGGCACAGCAAAGGTGTTTTCAAGCTTTGCGTTTCATTCTTTCAGAAAGATACTCTTTCTTCTGAACTCTAAAATGATCAAACAAGTCAGTTCTTGTAGCTCAGTACCACAACTGGGAGGAAAAAATAGTGACACTAAGAATTTCTTGTTTATGTTTTAAGCCTGAAACACAATGTTAGTATGTGTGGGTGGGAGTGTGTGTATGTGGCTGTCTTCAAGAGAGCCAAATCTCTATGCTTTTTTTTTTTTGTTGTTGTTGTTTTTTTCTTTTTCTTGCAGGAAGTACAGGGAAACCCTTTTTACTCAGGCCAGCTGAGGGCTTCCACACATCAAGTCCATCATCAATGAAGGAACAGGAACAAGTCATGCAAAAATCAAAACATGGGGCATTAGCGGCACAGTGTAGGCATCGGGCAGTTGTGTGAGGGATGATGGGTGGGTGGGGTGGGATGGGGGGTGGTGATTGGGGGTGGGTGGGGGGGTGCAGAGACAAGTCAGCAGTACACAGAGAATCACTATGGTGACAGCAATCAGGGGGCTCAGGGGAGTGAGGCTGGGTCAGAGAGAAAGGCTTGAGAGGCAGCTGACTGAGGAATCAGCCCTCACTCTGGATGATTCAACTGACAGCTCCCCCCAGGGCTGCGCCGGACCAGCCATCCCCAGAGACTACGCGCTTTACAGAACAGGGATGTGGCTAGCAGTCATCTAACCACTGGGAGAAAGTAAATAAATGGAATTGGAGCCCAGACAGTACAACAGTGCCATAAAACATGCTGTGATGTTGTTAATGATATCTTCACATATCTTGCTCGGTGAAATTTTGAGGGGAAAAAAAGAAAATGTGCGAATTCAAAACATGTAAGCAGTATCGCACACATCTTAAATAAATGTGAGTCTTTTTCCATATTTTTCTCCTCTCTGCTGACACAAACACTGGTTACAGTATCCATTTGCAATCATTCTCCCTTGTACCTCATCGCATCTTCCATACACTCATCCATTCCTCTCCTTTCATTTGTCACTTCCTCCGTCTCTACATCCCTCTTTTCCTCCCTCCATCACTACTTCCCTCCACTGGGCTGGACAGCGTCCACCTAAACAGATGGTCCAGTGTCAATAGGCTGCTATTAACTGGCCGCTCTCCCCGCTCTGATTCGAGACAGCAAAAAGCGCATTTAAAGCACTAGAAATAAATCCTGTGCCACAGTGATGGAGCCATGAGTAAGACACCAGCGACATGTGATTAGTGAGGAGAATGAAGATACCAATCACTTAAGCAGCATCCCCCCTCATAAAATATTTCATTATTTTCCCAAAGACAGGCATTCGATGCAAGAGATTTGCTTCATTATCATTTTGTTTCAGATGCAGATGCAGTCAGTCAATACGTTGAAATCTCTCATGTGTTACCAAATTCAAAAAAGATGGTGATTCATACTCGCTGCGTATTTCCCTAATTTTTGTTGTGCCTGTTTGTTGGGATTTCCTGCCATGCTTGTGACTAGCTGCTTCGTCATCTTTGTGCCACACCCTGCTGAGGAAAAGAACAACCACCTGACCTTGATGCTCGCATCAGCCCATCCTGCGCATCTTCCCTGTGTTTGATATTGCTGAGATGTACCCTCATATCCCACTGTGCCGAGGTCTCTCCAGAGGCTGCACATTTTATTACATTACTATATTTCACAAACACCTCAAAGTAAGTGCTAAATGTTTTCTTTCCAAATTCCCTTTGATAATATTTCTCCAAGAGGCCACATGTTACTTGTAGTAAGAAAGGAAGAAGAAGGAGAAAACCTTGTTTAAACCCAGTAATTTCCATCCTCACAACTCCTAAACTATTAATCAACCCTAGTTGCATTTTGCATCTCATCAGAAAGATGGAACAACTGTTTGGATGGACGTCCCCTCGCCATCTGTATCTGTGTACTGAGAGCGTGTATTCAACAAGAAGACAAGAGAGGGAAATCTAAAAGGAGTGGCACGAAGAGAGAAAGGATGTGGCGACGATGGTGTCACTGCCACTAGAACAGTTTTCCCACCTTGTGGTAGCAGAGTGAACTGTGGCTGCCTTAATGCGTAAGCTATTGGGGGAGAGAGAGCGATGCAAAGAGAGAGATGGAGTGAGAGAGACAGAGGGAGGGAGAGCAAAAGAGAGAGCCAGGGGGAGCAATACAGAGAGAGAGAGAGGGAGAGAGAGAGAGGAGAGAGAAACAGAGAGAGAGGGAGGGAGTTTAAAGTAAGTGCTATGTTTTGGGACAGGCTAATCTGCTAGCGAGCAGTGTGAGGATCGGAGCATATTGTGTGAGCCAGTGTGCATGGTACAGATAAGGAAGACAGCCACCCTGCCAGCCCGACCCACCGACTGCCTGACTGCCTGTTTTAATGTGCTGACTCTGGGGAGATTTTAAAAGACAGCGTATTGACTCCTCAGACCTGTGCGGAGACCCTGGGCACAAACGCCACCACTACAACCACAGCCAGCAGAAGTGCATCAGCAGACAGAAGGAAGAGAGTGAGAGAGAAAATAGAGGACTAAAAATTCACAACTCCACAGTCAGAAAATTAAAGAGGATTTTTTTTATCCCCATCTTTTTTCAACAGATTTTTTTCTTTCTTTTTTGCCGCACCCAGGACTGACAACCAACCACAGAAAATATCAAGAAACGGGGAACACCAAAAAGAAACTGAAGAGAACCTGAACATATAAGGACAGAGCAACAAAAAGCACCGAATCTGAACATGTTCGAAATAAGCCGAACACTCAACGCAGCTTTGTTGAGCAATGAGGTAAAGAGATTTTCTTTCTTCTCCACACCTCACCTGTGTATGTCTGCTGCCAACCATTCTGTCATGTGTGTCTCTCGTATGTCCCCGCGTTTCTCTATACTTCTGTATGCTCGTAGCCAGAAGACAGAGGGGATGATTGATAACAGTGGCTGTTCATTATATTTCCCCAGCACGATCGGTGGTACAGGAAAACGGCACCGCTACGCTTCTCACGCTCATCCTGTCTCGTAATAATACACAGAGAGCCAATGCCTAAATTGTTTTTTCTCCGTATTGTAACTAAACCAAGGTAGCTATCAGCACCATCACACATGAGCTTGCTTGTGAAATTGCACAACTGGTCCTACAATTGTATGTGTACCTTCATGTGCTCATACAGTATGTCTGTAAGTGCAAGTGTGTTTGCCCAAATGTGTGTATGCTCACACATGGATTCGCGCAGGAGCAAAGTGTTCTGTAATTCCCCTCTACCTCCCCCTTTCTTCTTGTTTATCCCCGACTCCCTCCTCTGTCCTCTACCATTCTCACCGTCCTTCCTGCCTGCTGTTATCC
Source organism: Salarias fasciatus (assembly GCF_902148845.1). Taxonomy (NCBI): domain Eukaryota; kingdom Metazoa; phylum Chordata; class Actinopteri; order Blenniiformes; family Blenniidae; genus Salarias; species Salarias fasciatus. The sequence continues at coordinate 18,418,854 of NC_043766.1, read as the reverse complement.
GCTCTCCTTCCCTTCTCTTACACCCTTTCCTTCCCTCTCTCTTTTTCCCCTCCTCTCTGTCTCTTTCTCCTCCCTTCTCCTCCCCGTGTCCTGTGTATGAGTGTGTATGTTCTGTGAGCAGCATCTCAAGATGATGGTGAGGTACGGGCAGCTCTCGGGACTAGCAGCCAGTGGCGTGGGCTCCGTCCCCGAGACGCACTCGCCGCTATTTCCCAGGGATCTCCTGTCACCGCCAGCCCAGATGGGCTACAGGTCACCCTTGGTAAGAGGATAGAAAGAAAAATATTATGTCCATCTCTTTAGTGAACACAGGAAAAGCTAATACCGGGAAATAGCAGTCAGGAGGAAAAGAAGATCGGAGTAGGAAGTGTGAAGAAAAAACTGTGAGTGCGTGAGAAGAAAAGAGCGAAAGGGCAGAAAGAGAGCACATGGGTTGTGGGATCCTGCATGTATCCCCAGTGGATAGCATTAGTAAATATTTACATTGTTATGTTTGTTCAATTACAAACGCCTACTCTGTCTTTAACCTCTGCCAGTCAGACTGCTATCAAGGGAATTTGAGGTGTTTTTGTGTGTGTTCATGTGTGTGTTTGAACTGTCAGTTTTTTTAATTATCATTTTTTTAACTTTCATGATTTTTGTCAATTCTATCACATTCTGCGGTGTTTCAGATTTGTTTTTGAACTTTTGAAATAACTTTTTTTTAAACGAATAGTTACTAGAAAGTCTTTGCAGTTACACAATTTCTAAACTTTTTAAGTCACCAAAGTTTTTTTTTTTTCTTAAGAGATGTGCATTTATTTTAAACTTTCTCAAAACTATTGAAGTCAATCTCACAAGTCACCATAGCAGAAGCAGCAGAACCCTGTAGATCGACAGGCCATTTTGCACTGAAATCAACATTACTATGCAATTTACGTAGAAAAGATTACTTCAAGGAGAAGGAAATGAGAGAAAAAGGGGCATGAGAAAACCCTGAGCATTTAGGAAAAAGCCTTGTAAGAAAATCTCTGACTCGCCGCATTAAAGCGACATGAAGCTGTGGGTGTCTAATCTGCTGTGGGCTCTTCATTGGTTCGGCTCCCCTTCAAACTGGCTCAGATCCACACCCCAGAGCCTCCCGGAAGCCTTCATAACCCACTGTCATGCTGCTGACTTTACCCAGGGGTTTCCATCAAGTGTATGCAAATGCACAGCGAGGATAAGCAGTGAAAAAACGTCCATGTGGAGCTGGGCTTCAAAAATGTTTTTGCCTTTTTTTCTTTGAATTCTTGTGCAAGTTCAAAGACATCTGTCTGTTTTGTTGTTATATTCTACAAAGCTCAGTGTTTCCCACTGCCCTTTTACACCCATAACAGTGTTATCAGCTGTTTGCATAAAGTTACTGGACCATAAGTATTTGTTTGAACTTGTGGAACAAATTAGCTGATTCTATTATATAATTTTGATTGACTCCTTGAAATATTTTGGTCAGCACTTGATCAGTATTTAAACATTTGACAGTTACTGACAAACTAAATTAATGGGTGCAACATGAAAAGCAAATATTAGCCTGAACACTATTTATACAATTCTAAAAAAAGAAATAAGAAAGAAAGAAAAAGAAAATAAGAACAAATTCAATTATGCCACTACGGATCTTCACCACAGTATTTTAATTGTCGGTGTGTTATTGTGATGAGGCATCCTGCTCTGTGTGGTGTGTGAGCACATTAGGAAGGGTTTCTGCTTGTGTATTTGCTTGAAAGGATAGTTTCAGCTTAGCAGCGCAAAAGTGTGTGTGTGTGTGTGTGTGTGTGTGTGTGTGTGTGTGTGTGTGTGTGTGTGTGTGTGTGTGTGTGTGTGTGTGTAAGAGAGCGCGCATGCACGCACGCATGTCTGCGCTTGATTACCCTGGTTAAAAAAGACCATCGTTATAATGATTAATGGTGCCTTCATTAGGCACAGCAAGATCATTTGCATACATTAGATAAATGTGCTGGAAGATTCTGGTGGCTTTGGTGTGTAAAGCCTCAAAACCTGCATTGTATTTATTATTGTTAAGTACATTTTTACACATTTTTTAAAATTCTTTTTCTGAAAAGACTACAATTATTTTTGCATTATTGAGAATACTGCTGAATTTTTAAAGAGAGGTCAATTCATAATTGAATAAAACATTATCATTATATATTTCTATATATATCTATATATATCTAGTAATTATATTATAATAAATATTAAAAGAATGTATTTACGTTTTATTTGAATAAATGTGCATTTGAATTAATTAATAGAAAATGTAAACAATAACAACAAAAAGACCATAGAAAAATTTTTTGGCACCTGTCTTGTGTTTAGTTTTTTTAGGAGTGTGTGTGTGTGTGTGTGTGTGTGTGTGTGTGTGTGTGTGTGTGTGTGTGTGTGTGTGTGTGTGTGTGTGTGTGTTGTTGTTTTTGTTGTTTTGCTAAAAGTGTATCTGGGTGTGCATGCATTCTCAGTGATGCATGTAGTGGTTCACACTGCACAGCGATACATTAAAAAAATGAGCAAAGAAGGAATTAATTTCCGAATCTGACAGAAGCCAAACACACGGAGAAGCTGTTTCTGAAATTTGCACAGACTGTGTGGAGAAAAAGCATCAGCAGATTCAGCTGACAGCATTAGGGTGACCAGAATGACCATCCCAGGCAGATTGGGTAAAATTGTGCTAACATGAACAAACCTGAATAACAAATTGTTCAGTTTTTCAGTCAGTGAGATCTAATTTTCTGAAACCCACATCTAAAAACCTGTAGTGCACTGTGCTTCAGAGCTGAATGCTGTTAATTTGTAGAAAGCTCCGCTGATTACCCACTGCAGGCAGCTGCTGTTCTCTATGTGACACTAGGCTTTATTTGACAACTCTAATCTTTTCTGTTTCAACATTAAAAAAAAAAGGTTGCATTTTAAACGCGCCTGAAGTCATTCATCATCTCCACAACAACAAAAAACAAAGAGAGCAGAAAAGAAAGGGGTGGTAGACACACACACAGGAGCTGGCAAATGTGTGCAGCCATAGTATATTACGAGCTAGGATATAGTTAGAGGTCATCTCTATTTCATAACAATGATTAGCTCCTTCCATCTGCTGCTCACTGCATTTCCCCTTTCCTTGATTGCAGTGTTCTCTATATCCAGGAAATTAGTTCATCTATGCTCCACAACCCTGCTGTCATTGAGGCACAAACAGGTGCAGCAGACTGAACGATGAGACAGAGGGAGAAAGATGCTCACAGAAAAGAAACAGAGATAGAGATAAGTGAAAAATATAGCATCAAAAATAATGATCATACCACAAATACAATAGAAGTTGATTAACAAAAGGATTGATAAAAACAAATCTGGTCATTGTGTGTGATTTCACTAATAAGTGATTTAACCGAAGCCTGAAATACCATTGTTACAATTCAAAGCGTTAAAAAAAAATTAATTACAAAAAAAAGAGAAGAAAGCCTTCTTTTAATATTATTTTAATTTTTCCTTTTCTAAGTCAGTTCAGTTCGATGGTTTGATGCAGTGCTTTCAGCAAAAAAGCATTATAGCGATCAAAATGTGGAAAAACCATCATGCTACAAAACAATGTCACCCCAATAGCGCAATGGCATATCTGAACCTCCCGCGACATCAAATGAACACAGACTGTCTTGCTTGTGTGTGAAAGCATGTGTATATACGTACCTCACATCATGTTTCCACTTGATATGAGCACATGTGGTGTGTCAATTACAAGAAACACAGAGAGACGTACTGCGAGGGTGGCTTTAAGGGTTTAGATGTGTTGGACTCTCTGTGTGTGTGTGTGTGTGTGTGTGTGTGTATGTGTGTGTGTGTGTGTGTGTGTGTGTGTGTGTGTGTGTGTGTGTGTGTGTGTGTGCGCGCGTGCTGGCCACTAGTGCTGCAGGGAGGGCTTGGTGATCAGCAGCTGAGCCTGTGTCCCGCTGGGAGCCATCACTGCAGAATGGAGCAGGTGTCTGTAGGCTCACAAACACACACACACACACACACACACACACACACACACACACACACACACACACACACACACTCTCTCTCTCTCTCTCTCTCTCTCTCTCTCTCTCTCACGAACACATGCGCTGTTGATATACTTTCCTTCCTTTCGTCATTTTCCGTGTTTCTGCTTTTTTTTCTGCATCTCTCTCTGTAAACCTCAGAACTTATCCACAGGAGGCCTTTTAATTGTCTGTTTAATCACACGTAGCCATTATAGCCAGTATTAACTGGATATTATTTACATATTATATTCATCAACTTCCCAGTTAATGCACAGTAAATTAAAATGTGACCGCAGTCTCTAGATCTCATACAGCCTGCTCCAGTAAGACTGGTGCTCACACCATGTCAAATATCACCCGTGCTTTTAACTTGTATAGAAACTAAATGTTGGGTTCAGGTTGTCTAATAGCGCTTAATGTTGATAAAACACAGAGCAATTACTACAAAGTCAAGGAAAGAGCTCAACCTTGCAATCCAACTGTAAACAAAGGGGTCACACCCACTAGCGAGAACTACAGCAGAAGATGTGAACCCGTTATTATTCCCACGCTGAGTGACGGATCTTTTAATACAAGGATTAACATAACTAAATCACATCATCGTTGTAATTATCGCAGATTGGTGGATTTTATATCTGTAGTGGGCTGGGGATTTTTGCTGGGAGATTTACCTCAGGTCTGCAGTTACATTTGTGCGGGTCAATAGGTGGAAAAAAAAAACTAATCTGACTTTCGGCTGTTCATTTTTCTTCTTTAATTCCCAAAACAATCTCAGCACTGCTCTTTTGCTTGTTACTATAAAAACATTTCATTTCAGAGACAAATTTGTTTTCTCTCCCTGACTATGTTTCACATCCAGTTTCAGTTATTCGATTTGGCTTTAGAGGATAAATACCAAAAGAGAATAATTAATCGGACAAAGCTGAGGGGAAAGTGCTTTTAGCGTTCTGAGATATTCGGTCAGTTCTTCAGTAATGTAAAATAAAAATTAGATTTTTTTTTTTTTCATTTTGTAAACATTTTTTTTAAACAAGTCAATTAAATGTCAATTTCAGCTATCATAATGTCTCCTCACAAGGACAAGTTGTGTGTGTGTGTGTGTGTGTGTGTGTGTGTGTGTGTGTGAGCGCGCGCACGCACTCAGGTATACTGTTTCAATTACAAAGAATGACAGTGCCGTCAAAATGAAAATGCACTGAGGATATGTCAGCCGTACAAACCGTAACAGAGGCAGCATTAGTCGGGTGTCAGCGTCTTGCTGACCTGCCGCCATCCGCGATAAGCTCAGTCCGATAGCCGCAGCTCAGCCCTCAACAATAGACATGAACTGATAATGCAAAGAAATTCTCCGGACAAAAAAAAAAAAGAATGTTAAATCATGTCCTTTTTTTTTTTTCCAAAATGGAAGGTGAGAACTCCTGACCGGATAATACGCGGCAGTCATTTTAAGAGCAGTGATGTACGGAGATGGCGTCGGTTTGCTGATCGCTCAGTGCCTGTTGATGCTGAGCTGACAAACGCTGCCGATACTTGAGTGATTGTCTGCGACTGGGATCCTGGCATCTTGATAAACAACACCTTTTTTTAACCTCCTCTCAGAATTGATAGTTCCAAAGCCAATGTGTTTTTATTGATTTCCTTAATTGTCGGGGATGAGGCAAAAGGATCTGCTGTCACCATGAATAAATGTACAGCTGACTTGTGCATTAGCACAGAGGAAGAGTGACCACTGAAGTTTCAGGATTGTATCTCTATGTTGTTTTTGTTTTGTTTGGTTTTTTTTTTGGTTTTTTTTTGGGGGGGGGGGGGTTGATTTGCTTGTGATAAGAAAACAAAAGTGAGAATATATATAGATTATATATATATGTGTGTGTGTGTGTGTGTGTGTGTGTGTGTGTGTGTGTGTGTGTGTGTGTGTATTGTAGTAGTAGTTTTTTTGTTCAGTTTTTTTTTTCATGCTCATCTGTAGTGTTCAGCCTTATTCCTCTCATTTGTTTTGCTGTTCTTAGCTCTATCACATGGGTGGAGGTACAGGAGGAATCCGTGGGTGCATGAGAAGGGCTCTGTTCTCGGGCTAGATCGTGGTGACAGTGCTTTATAAATAAAGATTGATCGATTTGCTTGCATGATCGATTCACTGATTGATTTTACTGGGAAATAATTCAGATACGGAGGCGGTTTACGCTCATCATTCAGGGGCAGTGGTGGACTAGAGGTTAGAGAAGTGGACTGAGGGTTGGGAGTTTGCAGGTTTGAATCCCACAGTTGATGGTCTCCACTGTGGGTCCCTGAACCAGACCCTTAACTCCCATCAGCTCCTTGGAGCACCATAAGGTGGTCGCACTTCCACATCATGGAAATAGGATTGGTCAGCGTAGGGGAAAAAACAATTCCCCAAGGGGATTAACTATGATTAGCTTAGTTTAGTTTTTACCTTTTAATCTTTCACTTAACAGCACTCGTAATTCACATTAATTTTTCTTTCAAATAACTATTGCTGACCTGTTTTAATAGATTTGTAATGAATTGTTTTTACTGAATGGAAACTACATTAAAAATTACAGACGCTTTCTTGTTTTTTTTTTCTTAATATAAAACTTCAAACTTAATTGTCAAAATGTTTCAGTGACAGAAAATGACTGAAATGTGTCTCCACACGTAGGCCTTTAAAATGAAGCCCTGTCGGTCAAGGGAGTGGGGGGTTTCTTGTGAAGTGCACACTTGTTTTTCTTCAAGCATGAGGGCATTTAAGCATGAAGTGACATTTGGAAAGCTAGATTTGTGCGGCGTGGGCATGTTTTGGTTCATAGTGCCGATGGCCAGTCTTATGAAGGACTCTGGATGTGTCCAATTTCTGAAAGGTTATTCCTGATTAAAACCCACAGTGCAGTCATTTATGCAGACCTGATAGTGTGAGACTTTTTTTTAAGGTTTCAGACATCACAGCATTTACACAGTTTTATACCAGAAAAAGAAGAAAGTGAAACTGATTTTTGAAAAGCGATAATATAAATAAGTAAGTATCTAACTGTGTCGGGCTATAAGTGTGGTGTGCGTGCATACGTGCGTGTGTGTGGGCGGGAGTTGTGATGAAAGCCTTCACCAGATGGACCACAGCAGTTGCCCTGTGAGCATGGATGTACCCCGACTGGGATCAAACACAAAACGTGCTGCTGTCCTCAGAGCCCCCAAACCCTGAGCTAAACCCCAAGATCCACTGACCCATGCCACCGCAGCACTCACACCAACTCATTTTAGGCGAAAACACACAACATCAACAGGGGGAAAAAATTGTTTTGTTGCTTCAATTTTTTATTTTTGACTCCTTACACAACTCATGTAGGCCTTTTATTTATCACCATTTGTCACTGACAGTTTCCAGCACGACTAAACTTTAAAATCGTTGTGAAAGCTGCTGGCCTGCTGAAGTTGAATGTCACCCCAAGCTGCGGGCCACTCTGTTGTCCAAATGGACACTAATCCACCAGAGTCCTGTTGAGAATACTCTCTCAGTGCCAGAACACATGCCAGACTCAACAGTGAATGCATAGCTAAGCCGTTCTGGGCACCTACACAAACCTTCTTTCATCTGTGTTATGCTACATCCTCAAAGACCTTGAGGACCATTGTCACCATTATCATTGTGTTTGATCACTGTGTTTGATATGAACGATCATTTTCCATTCTTAATATGTATTTCAAGTGTGTTTTGTATGTTTTGAACAGCGTTCTTACTGCGAGGCCCTTTATGCAAAAGAAAATCATTCAGAACACAGAACAAGTGCTCATCTACAGTATTGGGAGTAAAACCTACACGAAAAGAGTGTGTTTCTGCAGAGTTTACATAGAGACTGAACAAGCACTCACAGCGCAATTGTACAGATAGAGACACAGCGTTCAGCCTGAGCTCTCAAACAGCCCCTTTGTCACATTTCTGCAGTTGCAAAGCTTCAGTCATACCAAACAGCTTTGAGTTAAAGTTGAAGAAAGTGGCTGTGACAAATGCAGCCTTTTTCTGGGATAAGCATGAAGAATTCATTTCTGATCTCAGGAGTTTCTATCAAGGAGAATGACACTGACAGGGGATAAGCTGACTCTGTATTATGCCCACTGACTCAGAGGGAAGAAGACCTTACAGAGAAGCATCGACTTTATTAGTTGTATTTTTCAACACAAAAAATAATTTTATGTGGAGTATACCAAACAAATGCATTTGATTCGAGAGATGTATATTAGGGTACCATGAATACAACTTTTTGTCAAAGGTGGCAGTCTAATGTAAGGTTTAGTTATTGGTAAGATTAGTCACACTGTCAACATGTTTCTTTTTTTTTTTTACAATCAACACTACCATGACAAAATTCAAAGCACTGAACAGCAGCTTAGTAATTGACCCCGTCTGTAATTATTGTTGTGTTTTCATTCCTTCTAGTCAGTTTGTCAGTGAAACACCTGCAACTCTCTGAGCTGGAAATTTCTATTTCTGTATTTAAAATACTGAGCAAGTTGTTCAATATTGGAAGTAAGGGCATGTTCTTAGGATAAGCATGTCTTTATGAGTCCAAAAGACTCACAGCATCTCAATATGCTCTCACAGTATGTTTCAGTGAGAATCAATCAGCAGCTTTATTCAAGTTGGGCTTGCAGGCAGCTGCGACACAGCCAACACTGAGTAAAGGTCAGGGTAGTTCCAGGACATGTTGCCAGTCTATCGCAGGGCAAACAGAGATAGATGATCATGCACACGTATGTACACCCACAGGTAAAGTACTGTCGTCAGTTCACATAAGAAGAATGATCTTGGTTAGTCCAAGAAAGCAGGAAGAGCAGAAGAAAGCTGGCAAGGCACTGGGAAAACATGCAAACTTCACATAGAACAGCCAGCAGAATTCATTTAAGGATCTGATTTAATGTATTTTGCTTCATCTTGTTATTTTCGCAACCATATTTTTGTCCTTTTGTTTTTCTGATCTGAATTTCCTCCTTTTGACTGACTGTGAGGAAATGTTAAAATCATGAGAATCATTTACCATTTACTTTTCTCTTTCTGTGATTTAATTAAATTACTTTTTTTCAACTGTGTTTGTCCTGCAAGATGACACACAACTGTCCTTACCGTCATGACGAAACTGCAAAAGCACAGAACTCTGCTTGTGAGAATGAATTAGACTGTCAGTGTGTGTGGAAGTACTAAAGCCTAGTGTATGACAATGACAATGACACACACACAAATGCTCCCTCTCTCTCCCAAAGAAAAGATAGGAAAAAGAAAGAAAATACACATCGTATGAACCCCTTGTTCCTCACGCTGAAAGTCATTTGAATCCCACCTGTCCATTGTAGTCCACATGTGATTGCATTAATAGCTATATGGAGTGTCATATTCGGCGAGACTGAGTTCAGCGAGACGAGCGAGTTGAAGGCTGCGATTCTCATTTGTTGATTGTTACTGGCAGCGGGTGGACACCTGCCAGCAAAGAGGCAGTCATCAGCCTGAGTAGCACAGCAAGATGCTACTACTGCCAGAACTTCAATAGAGCTACTACATCTATCCTTCAAGGGCAAATCAAAAAGAACCTAAGCAAACCGCAGCATACTGTGAAGCCTGCGCAGCACTATTAACGTTATTATGCCCTTTTTTCCTGCATCAACTGCTGTGATTTATGTGGTATTTTTAATTGAAATTAACAAGGCTGAAGGATTTCTCTCTGACTGTGTTAGTGTGCTGTTTTGTCTTCAATAACAGTTTTTCTGACATAATCTGTAGTAGTCTTGATAATTCAGTTTAAAATTGTGTCCTTGGATGCATTGTGTTTTTTTTTTTTCCCCCCGCCTGCTAAACAAAAGTTTTCCTTCAGGGTATTTTCTTCTAGCACTTTGAGGTAACACCTCAGCTGGCAGCTTCACTTCTCCTCCTTTAAATAGAAGGTTCATTATGCGGAGTGAAACATAAGACAGGTGTTGAGACACTGCTTCTGACAGTTAACAAGACTCAAACCGAGAGCATCCACAATTATCACTGTCTACACATGGTGCATATTCAAACCAAACTTGGTATGGCATGTACACTATTCTTCACCTGATTTATCACAATAGTGAACTGAACATGGTGTGTTGGCTGCTACAAGGTTTTGTTGTGTGCGCCTGCTGTACTGTGCCCTATTGAATAGTTTAAACCCTACAGTGTACCATAGACAGATTTTTTTTTTTTTTTTTTTTGGGTGTGGCGGCTTCTTGAGAGTGTGCAACTGAGCCAGAGTGAATAAGAGGACTAACACAGGCTGCAGTTAATCCATTAGCGTCTGTGACTGGGAGGGGTTTAGGGAGGAGAAGCTGGGCAGAATGGAGGGCAGAAGGAGTTCATGACAATTAGCCAGCTCTCTGCTTTCAGAATTAGCAGGTTGGGAACAACAGACTTCCGAGGTCCAGAATTCATAATAGTCACTGTGTGTAAAATAAGTTGTCGTGTCGGCTGTGCCGTGCATGGTATGTGCATATTCACATATTTGTGTATGTTTGCAATCAATTGTGCTTTGGCTGTGTGTTTGTGGATATGAGCCAGACCCAATAAGTGAGATGGAATTTCACACTGCTGACAGCACTGCTGGCCCTGCTGGGCTACAGCCATGAAAGCTTTTTAACTTTCAAAATGTTACAAGAGGAAAGAAATATCATTTACCTCCCTCAAAAAGTATTTAGTATCAGTCATCATCTGAAAAGCCAAATAATGCATCCAATCAACGCAATGCACTTTTTGTGCAAAGCCCAACAAAATTGTAATGTCATTAAAAAAAGAGAAGCCCATTTTATCATTAACATTAATTACTTTTCTGGCATTTATGCACATATTCAAGGCTATTTCAAAATTTATGAGTATAAAGGCATACACTTTATGTACAAGGAATCCACATAATAATAAGCTGCACTGCAATATCTGAAGCATCCAGACTATAACGTCTCTCAACATGGATGCCCTTGACAGATTATCTCCACCACTCCCTCCATCTGTCCATACGCAGTGCTATAATGCACAGTGTGTATCCTTAACTAGTACATGGCAGCAACACAGTTCAGCTTTATGTATGAGTCTGCATATTGTAACTAACTGCACAATTTCCATAAGACAACACACACCGAAAAGAACAGATTGTGTTTATAGCTAATTTACTGAGAAGCAGTGGGCTAGTCACTTTCATTGCTCCCAGAAATCATGGTCCTGTAGAGCAATCTAGTCCAATGACACGCCGTGCACAACTGTGAGAAACTATCTAAATCGTACTCTCATTTAAAGAGAGAATATTTGCATCACATAGCAAAGAAAGAGAAAACAATTACACACTCTCTCCATTATGAAATGAGAAAATCACCCACGTTATTTCACTGCCTTTACACACCAGCAGTGGTTTGTTGTTTTTGTTTTTTTCTTGTTGTTGTTTTCTGTCAAACAGCAGTTGTCAGAAAACAAAAAAGAGATGGACTTTGGCAGTGGATCTGATTAGATATTCTTTACTGCAGGGAATTAAAAAGCAACAATGAAACAAGGCTTGGTCCAGAATATCATTGACCGTGGGGTGCAAAATGTCTTTTCCTGAGTCGGACCCAAAACCTTTATTAAGCTCAAAAGGTCAGAGCAGAAAGAAATAAGGTGGAAAGAAGACCGAGGGTTTGTTGTCTGCACTATTCAGCTGCAAATTTTACTTCTCCCTGCTCTGTGGCAGGAAAGATAAAGAACCACATAACAAAGGAAGAGAGACGGACTTCTATTTAAATCCATTTTCATTGTGTTTTATTCTATAATACTTCTTTGCTGTTTTGTTACATACGGTATGATCAGTACAAATTTCCAGACTGCAAGTGCCAGCATATTTTATTCTATCTAAAACAATAGAGTGCTTGTTCACCCCATCTTATCCTCTCTCTCTCTCTTTCTCTCTCTCTCAATATGTGTGTGTGTGTGTGTGTGTGTGTGTGTGGTTTACTACTGTGGATTCTCATTAGTATGTCGGGCACATGGTTCCGCCAGGCTAGCCAGCTAGCTGCAGCTAACCAGACAGGTGGAGAGGTCAGTGAGGAAGCAGTGGTACTGGGGTGCTTTACTTCAATGCTCTCCTTTTTGTCTGCTAGAACTGACCTCGACATTCCTACTTTTCTGCCTTCTTTCTGTTTTCAGTCCTTGCTAAAGCTTTTTTCCTAGTGTTTTCATTTGGGAGCTAATTTGCGTACCTACTGGAGTGTATGGTTGAAATTCACAAGCCACCACTAGATAAATATGTATATAGTGTAGGTTTGAATGCAGTGTACTAGTATGGAATATGCAGTGCAGTGTGTCCACTGTTGATAATGTGAGATGACGCATTATATGCTGTTATGTACAATGTAGTGTCTGCAGTGAGTCCATCCATTAACTAACGACACACATTGAAATATGATGCCTTAGCAAGTCGAAGGACTGCTGCAGTTAAAATTGTATATTACATTAAATGACAGAATACACTACCAGAGAAAAGCAAAAAAAAAAAAAATAAAAAAAAAAAACCTGAATGATTGCCTGTTAAACTACTTGTAGATTGCATGCTTCGGCTGTATGTATTAAATGTGTGCATCTGTCTGCAATGTCTGCAATGTTCCACTTGTTGTATAAATACAGGCTTATCTTTGATTATGAAAATGATAATCATGTATGAGGCGAGGCTCTATTTTTTCATTGCCATCCGTAAGTGTAACTTACACCAGAATTTCAATGTATTGGCTCCCACACTTTTTTACAATAAGAATTATTTAAACCTTAGATCAGTATATAACTTGAGCGGAAAAATGTCTCTTCACCTAATGGATGTCCATTAGTTGCATTTACTCTGTCTCAGGCTTCACACAGCTGAAGGCTAGCTCGATGAGAAAAAAGGCACGAGAATAGGAGTTGACATGCTGACAGCCTCTTACTGCTGTGCTGCAAAATGCACAAGAAAAAAGATCTGATAATGTGTTGGAAAAACAGGTGATGTTTTTATCTTGTGGTAACATGAAAATGTATCCAGTCAAATATGTTTTTAAAGAAAATGGCAACGCGGTTGTATCATTGGGTGTTTGGAAGTGTCTGAGTGTGGGACTTTGAATAAGCTTGCATGGAAATATGAAGGTATGAGCATAGACTGAATCAACATGTGTTTCAGAGAGTAATTATATTTGTGAAATGCATCTGAATATTTGGCTTCTGTTGGTCAGGTAACTGCAAAGAAAGTGCTTCATCTTCTTGTATGAAAGAGAGGAGGACCACATGTGATAGATGAACAGGCTAGCTATTGGCTTAATTTAGATTTAACAACTACTGAATTTTCAATAAAATGTAGTAAAGATTAGAATACTTGTCAAAGTGAATCGCAATTCACAGACTAATCCAATAGTGACCCTTAATTAAAAAGACTTCATCTTCTAAACAGTAAATTTAACTGTTTATGCCTACCATTGGAGTGTACGGAGCCCCGGACATGACATGGTAAAAAAAAAATTAAATTGTGGCCACGAATTACTAATTCGTTCCCACGAATTAATAAATCGTGCGCACGAATTACTAATTCGTTCCCACGAATTACTAATTCGTTCCCTCGAAATAATTAAATCGTGCGCACGAATTACTAATTCGTTCCCTCGAAATAATTAAATCGTGCGCACGAATTACGAATTCGTTCCCACGAATTAGTTATATCATTCATATACTGAACAGTTCAGTAAAGTTAGCAGCATATTGACAGATACGGACTTTCAGTCTCAATAACTCTTTAACAAAATGTCAGTAGCATACAAAGGGCGCTGCATCCCATCGTTGTGAGGTGGACGATATGCTACAAGTTCATTTTTATTAAAAATATCTGTCTATCAAGCAGCAGAAACAATATTGATTTCAATCAGCACCCGGTAGTGCTGCGGGCTTCAGGGACCGTCTACAACTTACAAGACGCTGCAACAGTGAAGACAAACACCATATCCAATAAATTTGATAGGAGACAAATGAAGGTTGTAGCGATTATGGTGACACTGTAGTAAATCCCAGTGGTGGTATTACGTTTGTTTTGTTGTTGTTGTTTTAGTTGTTGGGTTTTTTTTGTTTGTTTGGTTTTTTTTGAGCTATTTGTCTTCACTGTTGCAGCGTCTTGTAAGTTGTAGACGGTCCCTGAAGCCCGCAGCACTACCGGGTGCTGATTGAAATCAATATTGTTTCTGCTGCTTGATAGACAGATATTTTTAATAAAAATGAACTTGTAGCATATCGTCCACCTCACAACGATGGGATGCAGCGCCCTTTGTATGCTACTGACATTTTGTTAAAGAGTTATTGAGACTGAAAGTCCGTATCTGTCAATATGCTGCCAACTTTACTGAACTGTTCAGTATATGAATGATATAACTAATTCGTGGGAACGAATTAGTAACTCGTGCGCACGATTTAATTATTTCGAGGGAACGAATTAGTAATTCGTGCGCACGATTTATTAATTCGTGGGAACGAATTAGTAATTCGTGGCCACAATTTAATTTTTTTTTTTTACCATGTCATGTCCGGGGCTCCGTAGGAGTGCAATGTCACAATAAGGAATAAGCTTTCAAAAAAACAATTGGTGGAGGTGAGGGTTCAGAGTGAGTTGATGGTGTTTTTGTTGTGGCAGAAATAAAATAGAAAGGTGTTGCTGCATTTTTTTCCAGCAGAGTAAGAATGGTCTACACATGGCTCCACAACACAAATCATGCACTCATATCCTGCAGCAATAATGCAGAAAGCCTAATTTTCAGCATAATGGCAAAGGAGGGACATGTTTGCACGTGCCTGGGAAAAAAAAAAAAAAAACTAAAAGCCTCCTCCATGCACGAGTTGCAGAGCACGCTGATCTCATGCATAATTATTAACAGTCGGCTGACACATAATTATGTGCATACACAAACACAAAATCACCTGAACTGCTTCTTAGCATCCAGCACCACCTCCCTGCGCGATGTTTCCCCCCCTGCCTCCCACGCTGTGGACCACACGAGGCTTGTCTCATCCACTCTCTTCCGCAAGCGCGCCGCCCCGTCCGCGCCTCCGCAGCCAATGAGTGATCACGTTAAGGTGACTGGACACTCCATAAATGGCTTTTTGGGAAAGGTAGAGAGGACGTAGGCTCAGAATCTCTCTCATTGAGTGGATACCTGCTCATGCTGCGTTGTTTATTTCAGTTTATGATTTTTTTTTCCTTTTTTTAGTGACGGCACGTGAATTTAAAATATAAATATATAAATATATGCATATCTCTCCCTCAAACTCGGGACGGGGCTGCAGGTCTCCAGCGACCACCGTTTCGCTCTGTTTAGGTTCTGGTTCCTGCAGACTCCTCTAACGCCGACTCGCCGGCTCATTCATCCTCTCGCTGTCCCCGCTGCCGCCGCCGCCGCTGCCGCTTCTGCTCGATCCAATTGTCCCCACAGACTTCACCGGTTTTTATAGTTTGTGCACGAAGACCACCGTCACTCATATCGACTGTCTGACACGAGGATGGTCATGGTGAGTAGATGCCGGCGCGCGCACAGCTTCCATCGGTTCGGACTGTCCGCAAGCAGCTGACATTTATCTTTTTTTTAACAATTCAGCTCCCTGCAGCAGACGGACAGGTAGCGCCGTTTAAACAGCTGGATATGTTTTCCTCACAGCGGCATGCATATTGACAAGCCCCCCCCCCCCCCCCCCCCCCCCCCCCCTCTTTTTTTCCGCGTTTCTTATTGGATTTTGCAAATTATCCTGTGTGGCGTTTTGGCTGCACTTGTGCGGACAGGTGTGCGCCAGGTACTAACGACTTCACGGGCGCGCTTTCTGCTGATAGTGTTCTTTAAAGCAGTCCTAATCGCCTGTTGTTGTGTGTGAGATTGTATTTTATCTCCAAAAATTTGAGAGAATTGAGCTGAATGTATAATTATTCACTGTTTTAGATCAAAATGAGTGTTTGTGCTTTAGTGTGTGTGGTTGCGTGAAAAAGCAGGAGTGGCGTGAAGTAATTGTTGCTGTATGCACAGTTTTGTAAAATGCACCGGATATTTTAACACGCGCCCAGTAATAGCTAATTTATATACACAGTGTTGCGCAGGCATCCAGAGCGCCCGAGGCTGCAATCACTCTCTCAGAGCTGCGCTGCGCTCCGCCGCCGCTCCGCCGGCTCGCTCAAGCACAGACTTCAGCAGCGATTGATTGCTTTCCTGGGATTTAGAGAGCCTTTTCTCTGCCAAACCAGGCTGAGGCTGGCGTGTGCCGACGAGGGCTCGGAGCCAGCCGGAGAGCGAAGGTGTTAACACTGAGGGAGGGGAGGTGAGGCAGAGGGCTGATGGGCGAGCCAAGAAGCCAATCACAGAATCTGAAAGGGAGTCGGGGAGTGGGGGGGATATGTGTGGGCGGGCTCTGACCTTCCAGCTGAGCAGGCGACTGGGCGGGTGGTTGTAGGAAGGAGGAGGAGGGTGGCTGTAGGAGGGAGAGAGTCTTGCTGCAGCCCAGCACTCTCATCCAGGCTCACCATTCTCCTCTCAGCATCTGTGGAAGAAGGCGATGCTTGCTCCGCGCACATCCACTGCTCCGCTCTCTGCCAGCCACCAAGACTGAGGATAGAGACAGAGTGGCAGAGTCACAGGGAGGGAAGAGACAATAAGGATCCACTGGCAGGGGAGGCTGAATACAGGAAGAGTGTTAAAAAGAGTAGGAGATTTTCTTTTCGGAGGCGTTGCTGTAGCTGGTGTGTGAGGAGTGAGAGAACGTGAGACAACGGCCAGCATCTCCCAAATGGAGTGGAATGGGTTTAAGATGGTAAGGAGGGCTGCCATCAGCCTGCCACCACGCTCCACTATACAGCTAACAATTGATTTTTTTTAGAGCTGTCTAGGGTGAATTGAGCATGATTTGGTTGTAAATATACTGTCAGCCACATGTATCCCGACTTCTCACGCACAAGCAATGCCGCAGCAAAGATAAACTATTTCTTGTGCAATATGTTAAGTTTTTCCTTACCATGATGGGGAAAATATATAGCGGGGAGACTGGGCTATCTGGGCTGGGAGGCAGGATGAGAAATGGAGAAGGACAGATGGAGGGACAGAGCCAAAGATCATGCTAATGGGAAATGTGTGGAGGCAGGGTTGGAAGCAAGGTAAGGCTGGGAAAGGAGAAGGAGGAGGAATGGGTTGTTCTGGGGAATTTCCCCCCTTTCTATTGTTGTAAAAGAAAGGATTTCAGATTTCCCCTCCTTTTTCTGCCTTTGCACCACTCTGAAATATTTACCTGTCTATAGCACTGCAGTATAAGTGGAATGCTTTGCATTGTTTTACTGAGCATGTGATGTTGTGCACTATAGAAACCAGACTTCTGGTATTCATGCATGCAAAGTACTCTGTGAAAGTTATTTTAGTAGATGTGTGATCTGTCACGCTGCTTGTGTACACAGTCCGAGGGTGTGTTCTCCATGTGCTATGCCAGAGCTGTAGAAAGATGGAGTAGGTGTCACAGAGTTGTGTGCATGCCTGGATTCTAATAGATTATAATGACATGCGATGTCTCATTCTCAAGTTTTGTGCTGCTTACTGATCTGTGTAAATGTGTTTGTTTGTGCATGAGAGGAATAATTGTGAGATATGCAAGTGTTCTGATTTGCTCACCTTCTCGAATTTATCCATTGACCAATCACATCCATGCCACCGACTGAGACCCTGGCTCGCACAACTCAAAGCCATTTCATCTTGCTGTTGTTTTCACTTGTCGAACACTGTAAGACGGAGTTGTATTTCATTGCGAATATGATGCCGCTTCAGTCATAGAATCAATGCTCTCGTTTTGCATCTACAATGCATCCATCTTTTTTCCATATAGACTCAGTTTTGATTTAGTAGAAGACCAGCCGGTGCGTTTGCTGCCAGAGAGTAAATGTTTGATTGTTTGCTGGGTAGTCTTCGTTAGATGTAATCAAAATGCTAATTAAAATAAATACGGCTCCCTTGTTCAGTGATGTAGCTTGTGACGCTCTTTTGGGTGTAGTTTAGGGAAAGCTGATGATGCAAGAAGTTGAAGAGTGTATATCTTCTGCATCGTCAAAGACTGTGTTCGTGAGAAGAAAGAGCGAGAGACGGAGTAAAGACAGAGTAGAATGCTCATCAGTATTGGAGGTATTAGCTGGGCATGTGCAAACCTCCTGATGGGAACCGAGGGGGGGACCGTTCTACAGAGAGGCCATCGTTTTGCGGATGCACGCACATACGCAGGCATGCACATACACATGCGCGCGCGCGCATACACACACACGCGCCGCGGTTCTATCACCCTCAGGCAGAACACCATGAGCTCCAAGGTTACACATCAATGCTAATAGGGTGGGTGTGTGAGGAATTTATTAGCTAGAGTGCACCGACCATGTACCCTGTGGTTTAAGCATAACTGAAGATCAGAGAAACATAAGATGCGGAGAGATGCATGGGGCTGCAGGTACAGCATGAATGTGGGTCTGAGGGACACTGGAGGTGATAATAACAAAAGTAAGAATTGTCAATGGACACTGATTTCTGTAACTACATGATGTGCTATGTGTATATCGGGGGGCTGAGGGACGTGTCCAGAGTGACGGGGTTATCTTGAGCCTGAAACACCAAGCAAGTGCGCAGAGTGAGAAATGAGGAGAGAAAGAGAGGTGAGGAGCAGGCAGATGAGCAGCTGCATCATAATTTTCTTTGTCATGACTTACAAGGTTAACCAGGCTTTTATTTGTTTGGTATGATGCTTTTGATAATCAGATTATTCTCAGTGCTTCAGTAGTCGAGTGAGTTACTAATAACCAAAGGTACAAATGTATTTCTGACCCACAGTATTAACGTGAATAGCAATGTCTGGAGAGTTAAACAAATGTAGTGTAATTACACTATCACCCTGATCTTTTTTTTTTCCCTCTCAACTTTTTCCAAACCCTTCACTCCTATAAAATAAATAGTCTAAAACATGATAATCCCTCTGCCATTTGAGGCTTCATATAATAAAACTAACGAGCTAACAAATTAAGTTCGACCACCCGGACTAATGCTCTGCTCAGATATTCAGCCCAGAACAGCAGCAGCCTGCTTATGCTTCCTTAAAGCTTTTCTCCTGGGCCTGGCATGTTGATTTGCTTCTGGAAAAGAGTTAGATGGTGTGTTCTCAAATTTGGAAATTTGTGATTGTGTACAGTAGCCAGATATGCACTTCTTTTCTTCAGTGGAAATGGATTGAGTGTGAGCACTTTGAAGCATGCAGTGGATATCGTGCTCTGACTCTCATTAGAAACAGTTTGGACAAGGAGAAAGTTAAGAGGAGCGAAGGATCGTGCCTTTAGTGCATTTACATTATGTGTTGAGAGTGCATAATCAGAACTGGGTTGCTTTCAATTATATAATAATTAGCTGAAATGTTATGTGTGTGTTGTGTTGTCTCTATACAGCTTGTCGGTGTTACTGTGCCTGTTGTGTGGTGGTGCAGACACTATGTATAAGACTGATTACAGCTTATGGCCACAATCCTATGTTCACGGTAAAACTTAAGGCACAGGTTTTAAAGTAATCTAGAGTTAGAACAGTGTGTGTGTGACAGTTTATAAATATTAATTCCAGATATAGTTCATACAAGGTTGTTTCAAAACTTTTTTCCCCTTTTCCTGGTAACAAACCTCATAAAGTGGTGGCATTATTCGTAGAAAAGAACTTCAAAAATGTTTAGGGGGCTTTTTTTTTTTCAGATCCGAGTAATAAAAATCAAGCTGATAAAGAACAACATACAAAAAAGTGTAAGAATTACAAAGGTGCAACAGAAAACAACATAGATCAATAACTTACTCCATGTCTGTGCATCTGCATATATCTCTTAACAATGATGAATATACATATATATATATATATATATATATATATATATATATATATATATATATATATATATATATATACATATATACATATATACATATATTAGATTTTACATTTTTTGGTCACATGCCAGTGTTTTAAATTGCTGCCCAAAGTAAAGATTTGACTTTTCATGGATATATTTGTTTCAGCACTAAAACTTTATCTTACTCATTTTATGTGAGCACATTTTGCAATTCATCAGCATTTCGGCCGTACAGTATCAGTTTAAACATTGCAAAATATTTTGTTGTCTTTTAAATGTCTTTTCCACTTTCCTTTAAACAAAAGCTGGATGGAAGCAGTTAATGAGCCAAAAGCCTGTTTGAATAAGAAGCTGCTGTAACAATCTCTGTCCCAATTAGCACGCTTTGGTTTTTAAATATTCCTTTTGTGTGAAGCCTAAACACACATGAAGACTCACAAAACGGTCACGATGAAAATTTAATAGGCTTCCACAGTGATTTCCTTCATTTATTTAAAATGATTTTTTCCCCCTCGCTCTTTAAAAAGCTCGAATTCTGAGAGGCATGGCGCGGCATTCTGCTGTGAGGGGAGCAGCATTCACAAATACTAGACCTAATTCCTTTGGCAGCAGCTCAAACTGCTACAGACAGACACATAATCAGCTGGGGAGTGTTAGCGCCTCAGCCCACTAGCAAACACAGGACCGAGCCCTTGTTGTGCATCGCTGCTTTTCAGAATAAATATCCCGATGGAAAATACAGTGGGAGGAAAGAGGTATTCATGTGTATATAGCTCTTTGTTCAGTCAAAAATACAGAAGGAGAGAGGAACACTGGCTTTCCGAGCTACTTTACTGCTCATTCTTCTCTATCTGCTTTCTCCCTCATCTTCTCTCGGTCTCTCACCCCTCCTTCCTCCCTCTCTTTTCTCTCATCCTCCACTGTACCCTGTGTGTTTTGGTATTCATACAGATGTTTGGATTTGACTGGCAGTTTCTCCTGAGACTGTGCACAAGCGGCTGGCTCGTCTCATCTGCATTTTGCATCCCAGGAAAAAAGAGAACAGAAAGTGGTAGAAAGCATCAGCAGGCAGACAGGCTGTGTGTGCTTGCGAATGAGTGAGAAAGCGTGCGTATGCACGTTGTGCCTGTTGTTTGGCTTTGGCAGCTAACCGGCCCCAGTGCTGTTGCTGTGTGATGTTTAAAGGACGTTTCAAGGTCATGCTTTCGACAGGCCTCACCGCCTCTGACATATTAAACATTTATACATTTCTGTAGCCAGATGAATTATAGATTGAACATGCAACTGAACATCCTACAAAATAGCACAATTGTGCTTGGTAATAGACACATTAGGGTCTACAAATACAGCATCCCACATGGCATCATATAGCTTGCTTTATCTCAGCCAGAGCAACAACAGAAAGCATGATCTTTGCCTTGTGTGGTAAATGAAGACCGCAGAAAAATCCTGCAGTGAAAAAAAAGATGATACGAAAGTGTTGTTCCCCAGTTTACGTCTTCCAAAATGATGAGGTTTAGAAAAAATACTGAAAAAAGCACCCTTGGATGAGTAAAACAAAAACAGAACACATTTTTATTTGAAAGTAGAAATTCAAGGGAACAGTATATTTCTCAGTCTGATTCCAACAACTTTGGAAGAAACAAACAACTTGGTTTCACAGGTAATTGAAAGGGAAAGGTCACATTAGCTACTGTACATATAAAGTAGATATTAAATGTCATTACTACTTTGGAATTGCTGTGCTACTGACATCATTTAAAGGGGAAAACATCAAATGCATAAACATTGATTTATTAAACTTAGTTTTAACTCATTTTCCTGTTTTATTAAATACCTAGAAGTACATCTTATGCAACCATGGAGTAGAATGCTTGGTCACATGTGAGCCTTGTAGTGGTGATGATTACAATTGTGTTCCTTTGTAAACTAACACTGCTGAAAAATCAGTGGAAATCAGTGAAAGATCAAGTTTTCTCTTCCAGCCTTTCTAAAATATTGTTCCTTTAAAAAAGAAAAAAAAAACCCTAAAAATTCACCTGTCCTGTGAACCAACAGTAAACAAAAATCATATTGGTAAGAGTTTCTCATTGGTAAGACTTCAACTCTAACTACAAACTTAAAAAAAGTCATAAATGATTTCTGTTACTCATTTATTGTTTGTCAAATACAATACCTCTACCATCGCCTTATAGTGATATTAAACTGCTTTTTTAATTAAACTATAGATGTATGGATTAATCTATGTTGCGACTTGAGTTTTTATGTTGCTTGTTCTGAGAAAATTATCCCGAGGGGATAATATCACTCCGCTGTTTTCTTCAGTTATGGCCACTGACATAGGCAGAGGCGCCGATGCATCTTTCCCCGGTGGGGGAGGATTGCTGGTTTGGCCCAAAGGGGTCAGAGGGACAGAGAAGCTCCTCGATTGTGAAGGAGGTGCCGTTGTCTCTCTATATTTATAACCAACCATTCTCTCTCTCTCTCTCTCTCTCTCTCTCTCTCTCTCTCTCTCTCTCTCTCTCTCTCTCTCTCTCTCTCTCTCTCTCTCTTTCCTCACATATTTTTTGGGGTTTTTTTTTCTTCAATGGTGGAAAAATTCAGCTGTCGCAAAACACAGTCACAAAAGTCTTGTAAGAATCCAGGTCACACATAGAGTCACTTGTAGTCCAGTGGTAGAGTTCTCACCTGCCACCCGGTAGGCCGGGATTTGATTTATTTATTTATTGTTGATCGACTTTCTCCAAGTGAGTGCTCGACCAACTGGGCACTCACAGGATCAACGCCCATGACCAAAGGTGCTCAGTCCAGCAGCAGCTTGGGGTTCAGTATCTTGCTCAAGAACACGTGAACATACGTATGGATGCAGGATCGAACCTGCAACCTTCCGATAACTCCCTCTACCAACTGCTCCAGTGACACCAGGTTGTGAGGATAAAGCTACTGTACATTGAGATAATGAAACTAGACATGCCATCCATTCATCAAAAGTCAAAGCAATCTCTTTGTGCTTACAGAAATGTAGGCAGTTACTGGCGACTAAAACCTGAACATTTGCTGTTGCCACTGAGATGTTTGGTTCGCATTTTGCATTTTTGTAAGTGTGACAACACAGAGAGATTCCCACTAGTCGTTACCAGTTCACAAAGGTTTGGATAGTTGTGATAAGGGGGTTGTTAGTCTCAAAGGGAAACTGGAATGTCACAGTCAATGCTTTTATTACTTCCAGCCAAATAGAACTCAGTCTGTCCTGCACAGTGATACCGGTTGGAAATGGAAGCAATGTGATGTTCAGTGCTTACCAGGGCTGATAAACGTCAACAGCGGGCATGATTGCCACATGACAGCAACATATTGGGGGTAAAGGGAGAAATGGAGGGAGGGAAAATAGGAACAGTAGAGGAATAGATTTGTGCTATCTTGTTGAAGCACGGCTCTCAGGTGTATGCTGACTGAAATGCTGTTGCAGAATTTTCTATGGCAATCAATCACCCCCTTCTATATGTGGTCTTCTTGGTGTATACGCCACAGTATATGAACAGAGATAGTCTCCTGTGGGCATTTTCAATTACTCCACGCTGTACAGCGGTGGGGGGATTAATCGGTTCGTTTGAATGCACGCCACACTTAATGGTTTAGCTGGTGTGCCACAGGCTTCATCTGTTAGCTGTGCTGCTACACATGTAGACTTTTGTCTGTTACTTTCCTCTCTCGGTGTCACAGTAGAAACCATTACTGACAGTACCACTTTCACATCATGTCACACTTAGATTTGATCTCAAATTAAATATACTGCATGGATAAGTTGCATGCCCGCAACCTCTCAGACCAGCGATAAAGACGCAGCAGTTTGTGACCCGATCCAATTGTGGCCGGGAGGGCTGTGAACGCTTTGTGGTCAGTCCGCGGTGTAAAGTGCTGATCGTAAAACTTCATGTGCCACTGCTCACATGCCCAGACACAGGCCAGCGTCTCCCTTTCCCCCACAGAATGCTGCTGCTCTGTTGGAATAAGCGCCCTTGAAGTGAATGCCACTGGGCGCTCAAGACCTTGGTGGAGCTGAGACAGGACTGTGCCAACTGTGGTGTTGGAGGCATCACAGGTTAGAGATGTGGAGCTCTCCAGGTCAAAGTGAGCAACCACAAATGGAGAGGTCAGTTGAGATTTGAGCTGGCGGAGTGCAGCAGAACATGCAGGAGACTGGATCCAGGGTATGTGCTGCTTAAAGAGGGCATGCAGCGGAGCAGTTGTCTCGGAGAAGAGGGGAAGGAAACACAAATAGTAAGCAGTCATCCACAGGAAGGATGACAGTTGTGCAGGGCAGGAGGTTTCAGGCAGGCACAGGATATAATCAGCATTGGAGTGTAGCAGGCAGTGAGGGACCCCACAACCTCAATGACAGAAGCTGCAGAAATACACTTGTTTTCACTCAACATGAGTTTGTGACCTGCAACCACGTCTAGCACCCTGGAGACGGTCATCGTGCGTGGCGAATGTCACTCCGTGCACCACGATGTCGTCCAGATACACAGCTACACCTGGAATGTCCATGAAGATGGTGGCCATAATTTTCTGGCAGCTTGGGCTGGAGCTGTGGCCAAAGGGCCTGCGGCTGTAACAGAAGACCCCCACGTGGGTTACAAAAGCAGTTAGGTTGTAGCTGTCGGGGTGTAGAAGAACCTGGAGGTAGCCTTGGCAAAGGTGCAGCTTTGAGAATACCATTGAGCTATGGAGCTGTGCAGAGAGCTCCTCCATTGTGGGTAGTGGGTATTTGTCTGGGGCCGCCACTTTGTTCACCTGCCTGATTTATCGCCTGACTTCTTCTTAGCCACCACAAGATCGGTTATCCTAGGCAAGGCGTTGACTCGCTCCAAGATACCATCTTCCAGCAGTTTCTGCAGCTTGGCTCTGCCGTCATCACGCAGGAATGGGGGGTAGCCAATGCAGAGGTTGGATGACAGGGTTTACAGCTGGGTTGATTAGCGGCTGGTGGTTGAAGGCACGGAGACAGCCCAGCCCAGTGAAAAGCAACAGCCAGCGCTGCTGCCATAGTGCGATCACTCTCAGGATGGTGGAACCCAAGTCGTCTGTGATGGAGAATCCCAGGGCGCAGAACAGGTCTAACCTCAGGAGGTTGACCCTGTGGTGAGATACTTGGAAGGTGAAAACTCGGAGGACTCTTGAGGTGTCTATCATGCTGATTTTAGTGTCCATAGCCATATAGCTGCTCTGCTCCTGCTTTAACAGTCTGTCTGTTAAAGCGCAGCCATACTGTGGACTCACTGAGAAGAAACCTGGAGGCAGCTGTGTCCAGTAGCAGTGGTAAGCACACACCATCCAGCTCCGCTGCGCACCAGGTGAAAGATTTGGTGTCACAGCCCACTGAGTGGTTGGGCTCGATGGTCTGGATGAGCTGGATGAGCGGTGCTGGGCTCTCGTGGATGTGGGCATTGAGCGGCATGCCTTGGCAAAAAAGGTTTCAGTTTACCACAGCACTGGCACTTCTGTTCTGTGGCTGGGCAGATTGGGGTACGTGTGTGTTGGGAGGAGGAGCCACAGTTCCCACAGGGCCCACTTGCTGAGGAATCCTGGTGTCCCGCGACGTTAACCTCGAAGATAAGTGGGGCCAGGAAGCTGAGCGACTGGAGCCACTGTCTGTGCCAATGGAGCAGAGTGAGAAGGAACTGGGCATGTAGCCGCTAACCGCAGTGTTAACTGAGCAACCGACTCCAGCTGGAAAGCCATTTTAGCTTGGAAAGAGGCAGGTCATCCGGTGTCATAAGCAGTTTTTCACCTAACTTGGAATCAGCAGTGCCCTCGGCTAACTGTTCACCAATTAATTCGTTTTCCAAGTGGCCAAATTTTAGAGGTAAGGAAAACACCAGAGATCTGTGATGTTCTGGTGGACAGGCTCACCCGGTCATTGTCGGGAGGCGAGCTACACTCTGTGGAGTAGCGAAATGTCTGCCTGTATGGCAACACGTTTGCAAATTTTGTCCTCAGGTCTGAGAGTACAGAAGGTGCACTGTCTCTGGTTTCCCAATCTGTGGATCAGCAACATCTTTAGCCATGCGTTGTTAGCATTGTCGAACCCAATGGCGGCGATAAACGTCTGGAAAACCTTGTGCCAGCGGGGCCATGCCATTAGCGACTCACCCGTGAAGTGAGGTGACAATGGCAGCTCCATCCTTCTTGTCAGTATTATGTCAAGTCACATGCAGATGACTGCTGTGTGCCTGGATGAATGACAGGCGTTATTTAACACTTTTCCCACAATTCAATAAGGGTGCAGGATTTTCGCCTACAGAACAAACTTTACAGCAGTGATGTCGCACTGTCGTGACTCACACACCACACACCTATGGCGGTATGCCTCACAACTCAATAGCCATCACATCAATCAGCACAGGTAAAGTTCCAGGTTGGTGCTCGATCAATGATGGAGTAACTTTTTCTGCATCCACTTGTAGCTTCCAGTTATTCATTGTTTCCATCAAAGTGTTGGTTCATTAAGACAGATGACGGACGGCTGTCCTTTTCCCTTGCAGCTATTTGATTATATGAGCTCCGGTTCAGAGATGAATCAATACCCATATTAGCAAGCCACACACACACACACACACACACACACACACACACACACACACATACACACACACACACACACACACACACACACACACACACACACACACACACACACACGCACAAACACAAATAAAAAAATCACTATCCAAAGGCTGTGAAATTAATTGTCAAGTACAATGGTCAGTTGGTGTTTGTGTGATTTAACTCTGTCTTTGCTGCAAGGCACACACAAATGCATTGACACCAGACACCACACACACACACACACACACACACACACACACACACAGAGTGAGAGAGAGAGAGAGAGAGAGAGAGAGAGAGAGAGAGCGCGCAGCACAACTGCAAGCAGGCTGTGTCTGAGATGCAGCTGATGGGGAAACAGTGATTAGATTAGGAGGAGCTCTGCCTCTGTTTAGCAGCCAGGCAAGTGTTCCCATCTCTATCTCCTTTTCTGCATAAGTGCTGTGCTGTAGGTTTTGTTGTTATCGTATACCTCCAGGCTGTTTATAGCTTTTTGAATACCTGTTCAGCAAAGCCAATATTGCCACTTCCAGCTCAAGACCTGTTTTAATTAGAACTAATGCAGTGATTGCTACTAAAAATTTGCATGTAGTTCAGTCAGATGAACATAACGGTTTGATGCTGGGCTGACCTTGTTTTCTTTTTTTTTTTCAATCAGGTTTCCTCTATGTATTATAGCCAAGAAGAGAATGTAGGCACAAATAAACCAGAGACATACAGTTGTTTATCACTGCTTGCAGTAGGGTGACATTGCTGAATTGCTTATCTCTGACCTGACACATGCAAGTGGGCACAGTAACAGGTATACAGTTGGGTAGTTGAGTTGGGCGAATCTTTGTGCGTGTTTGTATATGTTTGTTTATGTATGCACTGTTGTGTCTTAGTGTATGTTACTAAAGATAGCAGGTAGCTTCTCTGAAATGGCTGGTTGCCTGCACAGGTGCACAGTTGCATTCACCTGCCAGCTACTTGTGGAGGTGGTGTCCTCGCTCGTGACACATGCTGCTGACTCAGTCGGAAAGCCTGCCTGCTCTGCCTGCATGCCTTGCTGTCTGTTTTTGCGTCCTCTATCCTCTGTCCCAGCTGAAAGCAACTTCAGCTCAACATGGAAATGAGTACTGCACAGAAACACAAGCTGTTCCACGAAAGGCAACTCAGAGTGGAGCAGGTTTTTATTATTGAACTGATATAGTGGTACTTATATTCATTTATTAAAGGTCATAGTGAGTAAAACATGGATTTTGTGGAATGAAAACAGAGAGAGACAATGACCTCTTGTGTAATGCTAAATGACAGGTGTGATGTAGGACAACAGGATTTTATTTCCTTGCTCAACAGAAACAATTACTACCTCAATAAGCCTTAAACATTTGGAAGATATTAACATACTTTACATGTTTTACCACATTCGCGTTTGATTAAAAATGTTGAAGAGAGGGTTCACCATTATTCTTTCACCAAACCATACTAGCTTTGGGAATCAACAATAATTGATTAATTAATGATCACACTCAGGAGTCATGGCGGGACAGACAGATACACATGGCACAGACATCCCGATGATTTGACTGAGCTGGAGGCAGAGGTGCTAGCTGCAGCAGCCAAAAGTGGAACAAAGGTTGGCTGGGTGTTGATGGGAATTTGATGCTGTTCAAGGGAAGACCTCTATTGGGATGATGGCACTGCATCGACTTGCAGCTGAGGGTTTGATGGAAAAATAGGGGTCAGGGGCACCAAGCAAGGGACCGCTCCTGGCACAGGAGTGAAACTAGAGGAACTGTGATGAGGACCGGTGAGGCGAGGCCAGGGCTGGGGCAAAGGGACAGGGACTCGGGCTGACAGGCGAGGCCAGGCTTTCAATTCCAAGGCCTGCTCCCCGGTGCTTCGGGCTTAAGCCAAAAAGCTAGGCAGGTGTCCAGCTGATCTCACACCCCCACAAGGGAGGAACTGCAGAGCACCAGTCACTGGAGCTGCACAAATTGAAGTGTCATCTCCAGAGTCAAGATGCTCACCAATTTTCTGCATGCGTTGGTGCAGAGTTGGGATTCAGCCAGTGGACAAATGGCTCCAGTTCCGCCTACAGTTTGGCTGAGCAAAAGAGACTATGGTGTGTGTATGTGTGTGTGTGTGTGTGTGTGTGTGTGTGTGTGTGTGTGTGTGTGTGTGTGTGTGTGTGTGTGTGTGTGTGTGAGAGAGAGAGAGAGAGAGAGAGAGAGAGAGAGAGAGAGAGAGAGAGAGAGAGAGAGAGAGAGAGAGAGAGAAGAATGGGACTGTGTATTGTATGCATGTATAAAGTACTGCAGGTCCTCAGGGACACTTTGCTTCAAGGATAATCTGTTTTTAACTGTTTATAAAGCAGCCTGAAATAGTTACTGAGAAAGGTTTTTGAATAAAAATAATTAGACTGAACAAATGTGAACACAGTACTGTCAAATAATCAACTTTATTTCAGTTAAATGTGAAATGTCGCAATGCCACCAGTGGTGAACATGACAAGCTGTATGTGCCATTATACGATAGTTTGAAATATAAATCTTAGTCATATAGATATTTCCCGATGTACCCCTCAGCATTTGGTCTTATCCTGTCATCTCCTGACCTTTGACCTTACACAACTATGTGCCAATTACCCACAGGCTGTGAGGGAGTGTGTGGGAAATCTCAAATCGATCCCAGAGAAAGACTGATACATCACAAAAGAGAAAGAATAGAAGGAGGAGAGGGGAAAAGTCAAGCTAAAGTTAAATGAAAAACTGCTTACGTACACGTCTCGTACGGTCTGGAACATTTATTATTCCAAGTCACACAGAGAGAGGAAAGAGGTGGAGGAGGATGGGAGAAGAGAAGAATCCATTTGGTAAAGTAGATGCCAATCGATGAGGCTGGAGGCAGGCAGGCCAGAGTGCAACGGAGTAGTGGTGTGTGTGTTTGTGTGTGTACTTGCGTGCATGAGACGTCCCAGATTACTTTTCCCTGATTGATCCAGGCCAGCATCTGTCTGACCTGTAGGACGTTTCAGAGCTCGGAAAAGGCTGGTGGAGGTGGAGAGGTGGTTAGAGAGAGTGAGACGACCAGGAAGAAAGGGAGAGGAGAGAAAAATAAAAATCAATAGCGCAAGAGAGCATTGCGCGGAACTTGACTGGCCGAGAAGCTGAGATAGTAAAGTCGTATTAATCTCTTTGTGTCTCAGTCAGTTTGATAGGAACTCCTATCCAGTTTTACTTTAGGCAGTTGGTGAAAGAGTTAGTTTCTGAAGTAGTAAAAGGTAGCAAAGGTAGCAAAAGTTAGATTTTGCAGATGTTTGTAAATTTGAATGTTTTCATTGAACGAGCTTAGATCTCTTATATTAACATTTTAATGAATATTAAGCATGCCAAAGACAGATGGAATTGACAGATAATGTCTGAATAAATATGGTGACGTGCAGTCTAACATGTCAGATGGTTGCATGCTGGCTCCATTTTGTATCTGCCAGGCAGTGTGTCTGTCGGTGGTGAGATCCTGCAGCATATTGCCTACTCCGCAGTCTCTACAGTTTCCATCTATTCCAAGTCAGGGTAAATTGATTGTCTAAGCTCTGTAAGAAAAGGGGGAGGGAAGCCTGGGCCAGGCCAGCAAAACAAAATGCTTGTTTTAAAGGTTGAAAGCAGGATAGGAGTGACAAAGGAGAAATATTGTGTAATGAAAATCAAAAGCACCCACACAATTTAATATAGAGTGACAATTGGCAGACTGTAGGGCTGGGGAAATCGGAGAAGTGTGATCAAGTTTGTGTATCGTATGGAAGAACAATCAAAACAGTGCAATGCATTTAATGTAAAAGAGAGTTAGAGCTGAGCTATCCCACCTTTGGTATTTTCCAGTTTTTGAGTGAAGCAAAAGTATACTCTCTCGTCTTATTTTGGGCGTGTGAGGCTTGTACTATTTGACTGCAGTGCCTGGATACCTCTGGCCTGGAGCCCAAGGAGACAGGAAGCACTTTTGTGGCATCAAATATTAATGGCGTTATAGAGTGTATTGATTATATAATAACTTTTCCCAGCATCTGAGCGCCGACTGAAATGTATTCCCTGAATAATTGAAAATGTATCCATGAGCGGTTTTTCATTTCAATGGTTGGTGAATGTAATTGCATTGCGCCCTTACTCTAGTGTTATTTGAGATTTTATCAGAGGATACACACGTGTGCTTGTGTGATAAACGCAATGACAGTGAACACATGAAAGTGTGTGTGTGTGTGTATGTGTGTATGTGTGTGTGTGTGTGTGTGTGTGTGTGTGTGTGTGTGTGTGTGTGTGTGTGTGTGTGTGTGTGTGTGAGTGTGTGTACGTGCGCACACGTGCATGCATCCGTGTGTGTGTGTGTGTGTGTGTGTGCGTGTAAGAGAGAGAGAGAGCATCACGTCAGATTGCCCGATCCTGTGTTTGTGTAATTGAATGGTTGAGCACTGAATATTAAGCTTAGGATGGAGTTTGGAAAAAGAAGACCTGAGGGTACCTCTCAGACATGTAGTACTCGCTTTGACAACATTATGCTCCTGTGCGCTGTACGTTAGCTGTTTGGTATTGAGGCTCATATACATCTGCTTGCTGCTTCTTACATTTCTATCACCACATTTGTACATGCTCTGATGATACTGCACTGTTTGCTTGCTGCAGCGCACCATCCACTCCTGCACTTGTACAGTCTGCAAAGTGACGACTGTGCCGGGACGAGTGAAAAATGATTTTGATGTATCACCTCTGCCTAACAATTCCTTTTTCAGGGTAGTTTTTAAACTTCGTCATTTGTTTTAATATGCAGTCTGTTAAATACGTAACAAGAACATGAATGTTGGTCTCAAAATACTGCATACAGTTGCTTTAAATCTGACCTGTATGGCCACGTTAGTCCCGAGGGTTGCAGCTATCCCTGGTGTCACTTACTCTTGACTCAGGCCCCGTTTACATGACAACACTTCAACTGTTTAGACATTTTTGTTTCAGAAATGTTTTGCAATTACACAGAAATGTTCTGAAAATGATGTTCGTTTACAGAGCAATGCTAGAAATGCTGAAAACGATGCAGTTAGCATGCCAGGCCACGAGTGGGTGCTATTGGATTTTTTTTCGGTAATAAAATCACACGCGCTTCGGCACAAAGAGAAATACACTATAAACCTTGAAAAATGGCAAGTACTGAGATGGACAGACGATAAAGTTGAGTGGCTTTTACTGGTAACTCTCAACTGCAGTGTCTGCTGGTCCAGAAGACGATACAGTACTTGAGTAGTTTGTTGAAGGAGCGTTGTTAAATCGAAAAGAATGAGCAGCACATTCAGCATTCTGCCACCATTCTTGTTACTGTCCCTCTACTCGCGCATGAGCAGAGGAACTGTTTATCGCGATGGTGGTGGTAGCCGGCAGTAGCAATGCTCCTGCCGTCTACTCAGGGCGGAGCCTGAGCGTTTTCAGAAAGTTCCACCTTGGGAACTGTTGCCAAAAGGCTGCGTTTCCAGTGGGTCTGACCAACGTTGTCAAGTAAATGGAAGAAGTTGTCGTGTAAACGGGGCCTCAATCGAGTGGTTATAGTGACACGAACTTGAATTTTGCACATTTACACACACTTCATGGTTAAAAATACAAATGCATGGTGTATGAAAAAAAAATGTAATGCCGGTTGCAGATATGACCTTAACAAATTTACGTAAAATATGTTATTATTAACACTTTTGTCATCACTTCACTAAAACAAAGGTGGCTCAACTGATTTTAAAATTTGATCACTTCCCCACAAAAAAATGTATCAATATTTACCACTACCTGACAGCAAAGAGAAACCAGATTCAATGTCCTCTTTTTTACCCTGACCTCTCTGCCCTGTGTATCTTCTTTTCCCTTTCAAGCTGACAGTTCACTCTCATTTAGCCCTCCATTATGCATTCCTGCCTAAGTTTACAAGACACATTGACAACAGAACATGTACAGACCCCCACCCACCCCCCAAACCTCTATCTCTCTCCCTTTCTTTGAAGTATTGAAAGTGTCTTCCCCATTACTCAGCCCTTGCCTTTTCTTCCTTCTCCCATCTGATCCCTCACTCCTGCTCTTCATCTCTCTGAAGGAGTAAATGAAGGCAGAGGTCATACCTCCTCTCTTCCTCCTCTGCTGCTAAATTGGCTGTTGTAGCATCCGCACATAGCTGCAGGCATTTAAGCCCCCTGCTCTGGAGAGCCAGTGAACAGACTTCCTGCTCATTTGTGGCAGTTCTGTCTCTTCAACCACAGGCTTGTTTACCCACAGAGAGCAAGAGGGAAACCCTCATTATAAACTCTGCCAAGGTCATTGCAGTCACCACACCAATCTGCCAGCTTCAACACACAGGCACTTCTGTTCTGTTGACTGTGAAGGTGCTCAGATGATTAAAACAACTCATCAGATAATATTTTACTCCCATTTTTTTTTCTCTTTTCTGTTTCAGTTGTCCCAGATTCAGCTTGAACAAAACAAAAATAACTGTTGTTATAACACAGTAGCAAATTGGTCATTTTAACCAGCTGTACCTGCCAAAACAACCAAACTCCTGACTGAGCCACCTGTTATTGTTTTAGCCTGACAGGTGGTGACTGCAAAGGTGTAACTGTGTTTTTCCAGTGAGTTGTCATTGCCCCACAACACCCTCAACCTCCCTTTCACTTCTCCCCAAAATACCACCACAGACCTAACCTTGTAAAAGTGAGTGTATGATGTTGACGGTGGGCTCTGCGTCCCTCCCTCCCTGTGCTCCGCTCCATAGGGGTCGACAGAGACACAGTGGCGTCAGGCAGAGCTCCCACAGCTCCAGGGCTGGGCAGAGAAGGGATTGCTGACACAGCCAAAGATGGTAAGGAGACTACTGCTGCCAAATGGATGGCCCAGCCATTTTACACACCCATGAAGTAATATGATCTGATATTGTTCTGTG
Organism: Salarias fasciatus; assembly: GCF_902148845.1. Taxonomy (NCBI): domain Eukaryota; kingdom Metazoa; phylum Chordata; class Actinopteri; order Blenniiformes; family Blenniidae; genus Salarias; species Salarias fasciatus. Next base: position 18,385,356 of record NC_043766.1, on the reverse strand, counting down.
TTCACATAAACACACACTGGCTGGCTGATGCTGCTGAGACAGTCGGAGCCAGAACGGAGATTGATGGATGGGGAAATAGGCAGAGAGTAGCAGGGAGGAGTGGGGGTGATGAGAGGAAGCTGTGCAGAGATGAGTGAAAAGCATTTTAAGCTGCTGACGTGTGCATCTTTTGTGTTTATTTGAATGTAACAATAATTCAGCTTTTTTTGTTAACGCTTTTCTCACCATATGAACTTTTCTTTTTCAGTTTTGAACTTAGTGAAAAAAATTATTTGCTGTGAACTTCTTTAATACAAAAATATTTCAGACAATTTCTGAGGAGTTTCCCAAAAATATTTTACTTTTCTTTTACTTTTGCTTTTTTTTGTGTGTGTGATCACCTAAAAATAACACTTTGAATCAGAAAAGTTTCTATACAGTGAAAGAACTGAGTGTCATTCTAAACTGGGAAGTTAGACATGAAGAACAAGACAAGACAAGGGAAGAAAAAAAAGACATGAAGAAGGAAAACAATCTGTGTGTGTGTGTGTGTGTGTGTGTGTGTGTGTGTGTGTGTGTGTGTGTGTGTGTGTGTGTGTGTGTGTGGGTGGGTGGGTGTGCGTGGGTGTGCACGTGCATTTGTAACACTAACTGGGATTTTGCACAAACTAAATAATTGAGCAACAGGTTTCACACGTGCACTTTGCTCAATAGCTCCAACTTCACTAACTGCAGTCATTTTTTGAGTCAATCGCATTCACCATTCTTAAAAAGCCAATTTCAAGAATGACCACCAGGTATGAGTATTTCTCTCTCTCTCTCTCGCTCTCTCTCTCTCTCTCTCTCTCTCTCTCACTCTCTCTCTCTCTCTCTCTCTCATCTTTTATCCAAGCCACAGCTGTTATTTGTCTCTCATATGTTTCCAACAACAGCGCTCATGTAATACTTTATAGCTCAAAGCCCTGTGCTGTCTCCTGCCGCCTACACACAAACAATATTTTGACTGAGTGAGTGAGAGGAGCTGCATCTCGAGGCTGAGAGCCTGCGAGAGTGCTGTGTGTTGTACCCAGTCAGCAGGACATGCAGTGAGCTCTGTCTTTAGTGCCGGGCTCCACAGCGGGAGAGAAGGGACAGGCAGAGTGCTCACAACCAACATGAAGTGGACCGCTGAGCAGCACAAATGCTGGTGGGTAGGGACAAGGAGAGGGAGATAATTGGCCACTGGGACTCGGCAGGTCCCTGTTAATTAGAGGCAGCCATTTTGGTGTAAAAACTCCTCAGAAAATGTCCCATGGAGTTGAAAGTCTCTCTGACAGAATGGAGCCCAGCGGGGAATGTAAACAGATTTAATAAGGCCCTCTCCGATCAACTCTGTTATGGCAAGATACTATTCTCTCCTTCCTGCATGCTCTCAATCCTCTCTCTTCCCCCCGTCTTTCTTGGTCTGTCTCGGTATCTCTGTTGTGGTGGAGTGGTGAGTGAGCAGGGAAGGATACTGTCAAAAGAACAATTTGCATTCAGCTCTCATCTTGAGAGCTTTTAGACATCTCCCTGTCTGTTTGTTTTCTGCTGTGGGCTTGAGCCATTGTTCTCTCGCTGTATGTGTGATTGTGCGTGCCTTTGACTATGTTGCTCCTCTACTCACTGCAGATGACATAGACTGTGAATGCATGAAAAGTGTGTTCCTCAGTGTGTGTGTGTGTGTGTGTGTGTGTGTGTGTGTGTGTGTGTGTAAAACATATAAGGGGATGGAAGCAGAGCCAAGACTGATATTTTTCAGTGCTCCTCCTCTGCTGTTATCTGCAGGAGAATGCGACAAAAGTGCAGATGTTAGTATCATTTTAGATGTTCTTTTGATGTCAGGGACAAAATGTTGTCTACTACCCACATATGAACACAATTTTGTGTAAGTTGGATGATCCAACAGGAATTTATCCATATGGTTGCAGACGTTTTCATTAAAACATTTACTTGCTTATTGCTTATAAACCAGAAAACGTTCTGAATCTATTTATTTATTCAAGGGTGTAAAATTTCTCACAACCATGTGTAGGTGATAATTCCAGTTCAGGTACCTTAATTTAATGAAAACACTAAACGTAATGGTGTTATAAAAATACATTATTAGGATTGTTTTGTGGTTAAAGAGTTATTTATTTGGCTGCTGTTTGATTTCTATAGTCTTTTAAAACAAAAGTGAAACGATTAAAGACAAGGAGCACGAGCATTGAAAACGTCTAAAATTGTTTTGCAAACTATTTCTGTCCAAACTGGGAAATTTTTAAATTCTGCTTTGAGCTATATTAGTAGAACACAGGTCCAGTCTTTTGATAATCCAGAAATAGAGTGAAAATATGACTCTTTTGCTGTTTCTGCTTTGCTGAAATCGGCCCTGCTTCCAAGTGCAGTCTGTCTGTGTGTACTTTAGAATAGTTAAAAATAGACTAAAAGCTGAATGGCTGAACAGGGAAAAGGAAAGATCTGAGTGATGGCTTTAAAAATTTGATTGAGCCAGATTAAATAATATTTGCATCTTAATTTTAGTTTCATCGTGTTAGGTCACCGCTGTGCTTTTGCTGGAAAATAAAAGGAGCTGCTCAAGTGCATGTGAACAAAGACCTTTTTCACAGGTCCTATTCCAGTGTCTCTCAATGAGGAATCAACTTGAGTTTCGCTCCCTGGCTGTAAAGCAGTGAAATACCTACACGCAGTATCACACCAGTAATATCAACTAGGTCAACAGGTTCTTCACCTTTTTTTCTTCTTTTTTATTTTCCCATTATTTATTTATTAATGCACATTAGCTTCCCTTTGTTGCGTCCGCACACCACTGACAGCACTACACTGCTTTTGTTGGGAAATGAGGTTCACTTACATGCGGCAATTGCACTGAATAAAGTGCAACCTACCTCCTCCTTACACCGTCACTCTTTCTCACCTTTTTTTTTCCTCCTGTTTTTCTCACATTTGCACCAAGCTTACTGTTGCTCTTTGAACGCTTTGATCCTGAGATGCTCTGCAAATCCACATATGAAAATGCAAACCTCTCTGTCACAGCAGCAGCATCAGCAGCCAGACTGTCAGATGAAGGGCTGCCCTTGTTGTTGCCCCCTCCCACAAACCTCAGCAGCAATCAGGAAACTATTCAGCATCATTATAAATATGTAGCTGTTTGTCCTCTCTGTCTCACTTTTCATGTACTGCTCCGTGTTGAGAAATGTTGACTGTAATGTGCTCAGCGTATTCACTTTATGTTGAGTTTGTGACTCTTTTTGAGGCTCAGTAATGTTCTTTTCAAATGTTGATATTGCATGACTTTATGTTTTAATGTATTTTATGTTTGTTTTCTCACCAATTCTGTGTGTATCTGGTACCTGTGTGTGTCTGGTCACAAGCAGCCATGCAGTCTCTATTAAATGAGTACCTGCTAAATCAGTGATATGCTTTTATAAACTGCATCACTATCAATTCAAAGTCAGTAGTGAACGACCTTTCAGTGGTTTCATTACATGGTGTTTTGATCCAAACTTTAAGATATGCAGCCATTTGAAAAACTAAGTACATCCGATGAAAAATGTTGTTTTTAGGCCGTTTCAACAAGCAAACATTTGATCTCGCCATCAAGAATGAGTAACAAACAAAAAAAAACTTATAAAATGAACAGATGTTACAAGTTTGCCATGTGTGAATGTAAGAGATGACAAATCGTGATGTTGCAATAATTAATTAGTATTTTAGGGTCTTTGTTCTGTTAGAAACTTTCTCTGTTTTTTCTGGTATTTATTTTCATGATAATAAATTACAATTCACACCATATTATCTACTTAACATCTTTTAAATCAACAGTAAAGCACATTTTCAGTTAGTATTTGAACTTTTGAAGTATTTTTGTTGCTATGAAGTTAATTTTATTGCAGAAATGTCTGCATTATATCTATATTTGTTTCCATTGTGGGAAATTTCTATACTTTAATATCAGAAATGTTTATTTGACTGTAGATATTTGATTTAAGTAAAATATAGTCAAGTGAAAATGCATTAAGACACCAGTCTTTTCCTTTTAATGAACAGTACCTTTACCTGTGTACCTCAATTGTACCCAATTGAGTGCATTTAACGCCAGCTTTAACAACAGAGTATTGTTTTTTCAGTGCGTTATCTTCCTCTGCTTTTGACACATTTTCACCACTCAAACTACTAATGTTGATAGTCTTATCATTTTCATGAAAAATAAAAAAATGGGGTTATTAGACATGCAGTAAGAGATGTCAAAGACAGAGAGTGTCCAAAATGTACCTTCATGTACTAGAGGGTATAAAGAAGTTGGTGCCGTTCAAAGTACAGTAGAGAATTCAACCTGCTGGTCACATTTGAATCTCAATAAATTAATATGACATCCCAAACTTGTCACGACTGTACTTTGTCAGGTCTTCTTACCTGAAAATATTATGCATTGAAGAGAGGTTGTGAATTTTCCCAAGTCAGACTCTGAAGATGGGAAACAGCCATGTAATAGATATGAAACTTTTTGTCTAATTGTGTGTGTGGGGGGGGGTGGGGGGGGGGGGGGTGGGGGGGGGGGGGGGGTGTAACGATTGCTTCTGAGACTGAGGATTTTACTGTAAAATCTTTTGACCTTTCTAGTCACCTTGAAAAAATTAAATGTAGTTTTTGCTATGTTTAAGTATTAAATGTAGTTTCTACTTCATCTGGAGGCTCTGTTTTGTGTGGATTAATGTTTGCTTGTCTAAAAAGCAGCACGTCTGCTTCATTTTTCACATTACAGTGCTATATGCAGAACCTTCCGATAAGACTATAGTCAGACTGCTGAGCTGAATTGATATGACAGAAATGGATTGAGTAACAGATATTTTAGAAATAAGCACCTCTTCCGTTTTAATAGTATGTCCTATCCATGGCTCCTCTCCCTCTGCTCCTGCTATTCATCCCTCTCCAGATCATCAGTAATATGGAGGCTCCAGTGACAAACGGGCCCAGTGGAGGAGGCAACACTGCCAATGGGCCTACCTCCAACAACCGTGGTTGCCCCTCGCCCATGCAGACTGGCCCTACAAATGACGACAGCAAGACAAACCTCATTGTTAACTACCTGCCCCAGAACATGACCCAGGAGGAGTTCCGCAGCCTGTTCGGCAGCATCGGCGAGATCGAGTCCTGCAAGCTGGTTCGCGACAAAATCACAGGTACACAACACAGTTTTTTTTGTGTCACGCTGACATGTTGGTGGTTGTGCTTCTCGAAATCTAAACTTTCAGCAACTAAGCCACTGCTTAGCTTCGATAGTACACAGTGGGTCTGCAAAATGTTGCCTGAATGGTGTGTTTAGTTAACGTGTGATGAGTTATTTCAAGCGTGTTGAGACAGCGGGTGAAAGGTAAAGGTGGAATTTCCAGTCCGTCAAATAGCTTATATAGGTGAACAGACAATCAAAGAGGAACATACGCAACAGCTAGTTTAAATTTGCCAGTTAATCTAACAAACATGTGTTGGGACTGTCGGTGGGAAATGGAAATCCCAGTTCCTGAAAGTGAACTGCTGTTCTCTGTAAATTAAATGAAATGTATTTCCTGAATTTTTAGAAAACTGTAAAATTGTTCACCATTCAAAGCTTTATTAAAGTCAGTGGTCACAGGTCAGTCTACTCACACTTGCAGACTTTCACTAGTTTTCCCACCAGACGCTCCTCCTGATGCAACCAGGATTCAGATCCAGAAATAACTCATTTCGCCATCAGGAGGGGGGCTTCCTTCTTTGCCTTTAATTCCAAAATCCCGATTTAGAGATTTGAAAATTAGTAATGAAAACAGACATCTTTGTTCACACACTGCAAGAACAGAGGTTGAAGAAGAAGAAGTAGCTGTGAGGACTGTTACAGATACAGACACATATGAGCGAAGTTAAAAAGAAGTTTACACACTAACATCCACTAACACTAATAGCCCACCCAGTTTAGGTGTTGAAAGGAATCATTGTGTTCGATGTCTGCAAGGAGAAGCGGATCTTTGTCCTCTGTGTGTGTTCAAGCGCAGCAACTCAGCAATGCAGCAAAGTGCCACATGTTCTCCAGAGGTGTTTAAATTAAGCAGCACTTTGCGGTGCTAATCATGGCTGTAATCTGGGCGTAGTGGCTGTGTGGGTGGCCATACAGCAGATGGATCAGGGAGGAGGGGTGGATGGGGGGGAGGCTGGGGTGGTGTAGCTCTGTGATAATGCTCTGTAATGGCTTTCATTTTAGATCCTACTTACTGACACTCTTCTCCTGATAATCTCATTAAAGAGCACCAGGCAGGCAGGCAGGCAGGCAGGCAGTCGAGATCACTGAGACGTTCCCGGATAGCAAGCAGGCGGGCAATAGGCAGAGAGTAAACACACACACAGACAAATACAAACTTAATCACACAGTTAGATTACCTGTAATCGATTAATTCTGCTGGAATGGCAGACAGAGATCACATTTTTGACTTTAAACCAGAGATGCCAACTGTTATATCCTTCTTCCTTTCCTTTTCAGTTCTTTGAAATATGTAACAACTGCGTCATGATTCGTCTTTAGGACTATCTTCCTCCTCCGCTGTAATTGGCCACAAAATGGAGCCTGAGAGTCAGATACACGACCATAATGGAGGATCATGTGTACACAAATAACACTGGGGTACCACATATTATAATCACCACTACCACCATGTTCCCTCGCCAGCTGATTTTCCTTTAAGTGTGATTTACCAAACAGCAGTAAGGTACCATGCGAAACAGACAGTTGGAGAGAGTTTAAAATAATCAGAATTGCTATAAACCTGCTCAGTCCCTAAATGGGAACACTGAGAAAGGTAGAAATGTTTGTTCAATTACTTCTAAGCCATTTAGGGTACTTCTCTGCTCTTCACTACAAGGTCTGTCTGATGAGTTAGCATCAACGCAAGAAGTTATAAATAAAACCTGCCTTCCCTCCATCTCCCCCTGTGGTGTATGCCTGTTTTGCTCTCCCATGGGTGCAATTTTCCTGTGCAAACTTTTAGGCAAACAAAGCACAGATTCCTTCTAGGAGGAAATGCCAAGAGGCCTCATGCTCACTCACAGTCATCCAAGTCATTAAAAGAGTAAGCCAGGTTTGAGAGGGAGGGGCTAGGAGGAGTAGAGGGTCCACTTTTTCAGGTTGATGTATTCACATCTTGTCTGTCATAAACAGGTGATTAGGAAACTTATGTTTATGACACATTTTTATCAGGGTTTCTACACAAGTAAAGATTGCAGGAGAAATAAGCTATAGATTAGATTTGACAAAATTAGATTAGATTACATTTGATTTGATTTAATTTTATTAGGCTTTACTTTATTAATCCCAAGGAAATGTGATGTCTACATCAGGGAAACATACAAAAAAGCAAGATATACAATATACCCTATTAAAAGTATATATATTCTATTATCAAACTACATGTTCAAGTAGTTCTGGTGTTATACAGTCTGGTCGCAGTTGGAATGAACAACCGATGGTAACACTCCTCACACCGAGAATGTATCAGTCTGCTGCTGAAGGAGTTGCTCAGAGATCCCACCGTGTCATGCAGAGGCTGAGAGGACGAAGTCAGTTTGACTAACGTCCTCCTCTTCGGAGTCCAGTGGACAGTCCAGGACAGAGCTCACTCTCTTGATTAGTCTGTTGAGTCTCTTCCTATCCCTGTCGATGCTGCCTACACTCCAGCAGGCCACAATAGAGAAGATAGCAGCGTCAAATGCAGGAGTTTTCATAGTGGAACTCAAAATGATGCCTAGAGAAAGTTAGAAAGTTCTGTAGTTGCATGTTAGTCAAAATGATAAGAATAATAAGGTACTTCTGCTTCCATATTCCATTATTCATTGTGAAGAGCAGACAGACTATAGAGCGAAATTTGAATAAATGCACTGACTAACTATTAAATGCATTTAGATAATAGCTTTAATATTTAAAAGTTACAAGATTGATATTCCTCAGATGGATTCAATTTGTCTGATGTACATATCCAAAACTTTGGGTTGTTACATTTCAGCTCACCAATGCAAACTCTCTTATCGTCAGACGATCATAAATGTACACAAGCAAACATTCAACAGCTTTGTTTTTTGCGTCTCCGTGTCCCACCGGTGTTGGCATCTTGACCAACCTGTGAGTGTTTCCTGACAAGGTGTGAGCACTTGAACCTCTCAGAGGTATGAGAGACAGACAGGTCCTCAGCGTCCCCTCGGCTTCCTGTGAACTTGCGCCTGTCAGCTCCAATGACGCCAGCATGGCGTGAGGCTGAGGTGAGCGCGGGCAGGCGTAGACACTTCAGCTCCATCTGTCACCCTGACTGACTTCAGCTGGTAGAAAAGCCACCTCTGATTGTCTTCCTTGCTCCCCGCACGCCTGCCTGCATGCCTACCTTCCTGGATGCCCGCCTGCTTGCACAGCTACCTCTGCCTGGCGCTCTCATAACACGCCTGGGATACGCAGGTTAATCTTTTATTTAAGGCTAGCTTACACGCACCTAGATGCAGCCCACACACACTTGCGCTTAAGCCCCAGGCCTCCACCTGTGAATTTCCTGTCTGTCTCTGTACTCCTAAAGAGAAAATATCTTAAGTGTTATTCTGTTGTCTCAATTAGGTGTGTATACTGTAGTAGCTTTTGTACATTCCCGGCTGCATTCGAGGCAGAGGTGCTGCATGTGGGAGAGCACTATAAATATTTCTACTCACAGTGCTCTGTCTCTATGATTTTTTTTTCTCTTTCTTCAAAAGTGTGAAGCTAAAAATCGTCAATTTGAAAAGATAACAAATATTCCCTGGCTGACAAAAAAGTCAAAACACTACACAACGCTTTAAGGTGAGAGAGAGAAAGGCTGTACCACGCACACACTCACGCACACACCAAAATGGAATTGACTGATCATTGTCAGAAAATCATTTTTTTCCCGATCATTTTTCTGCATCAGTTGCATTGCTGCTGAAGAAATGAATGCATTTGTTTTCATAATGACATGAACGAGGAAGAAAATGGCTTTTCATACTGGAAAAAGTATTGATTTCATCAGTAAGGGGCGAGGCAGGTTGTGTGATATATTTCTGGGGTAACTATTTTTGGCAGGACTGCAACATCAGGGCCAGTCGTACAGATCACAGAAAATATCTCATTGACAGAGGAGTTGAAACTCATTTTCATTCACTCACTTTATTCAGCTAAGTGAATGACGCCTAAAGCGTAACAAATGTCAAATGCTACAACACCCTGTGTGTTTCACATTAAAACTCACATCACCAATTTAAAGACATCTAGTGTTTAGTGCATTATCTGATTATCTGTTTGTTTTTCCTTTTGAAAATCAGTTTCCTAATGTGGCCAAAACTTCCTACAGTGACAGGTCTTAAAAAAAATGTCATTTTCTCTTTGAGAGACAAACCTCTGTTCTTGTTTCTAATGTTCTGCGATAATCTTTTTCTCTTTTTATATATATGTATGTATGTGTGTATATATATATATATATATATATATACATATATAGATATATATATGTGTGTGTGTGTGTGTGTGTGTGTGTGTGTGTGTACACACATATTGTCTAGCACGCTGACTGAATCCTTTTGTGTTCATTTTTATACATGGAATCTGGATCTGGGGAGCTGATGCAAATCATAGTGACAATGTAGCAAGCCAAGCAGATGTTGGCCATGAAAAATAAATGGACTGTGATGTCAGATGAAGACTAGTTCAAGCTGCAGCACCTCTGACAGACAGCAGGTTCAGTACTACGTAAAAGCCTGACTGTCACGTAAATTCAGTTATGTCTATATTAATATAGTGTAGGCATGTAGACTCATTTGAAGCTTACACCTTTCAGTCCGACAGCATCCAAACACACACACACACACACACACACACACACACACACACACACACACACACACACACACACACACACACACACACACATCTCAACATCGGGTCCTCTACCAGAGGTCTGGAAGTTCACGAGTTCTCTGCAGTGTCTTAACCGTTCTTAGGACTGCACTCTTGTGAACAGGGGCTTCAGTTGTCCTTCCTGGGATCTGCTGCAGCTACTCCCATAGTTTGGAGTAACTCCGAGTACTCCTTCTACTATGGGGACCAGGTCAGCTTTAACCCTCCCCATCTGTTCCAGCTGTTCCTTCAGCCCTGGTGCTTCTCAACCCTCTCTTTCTTTCTGTTGTTGCTGTCAGCTGGTAGTACCACATCTGTCTGTTGCTCTGTTCTGCTCTTTGCCAACCACCGTCATGTCTGGTTGTGATTGGTCACCCTGCACCTTGGGTCTGATCTACTACGGTGGATCATTCTCTCTATAGCCCTCGAACTTACTGCTGGTTTTTGTGTTGCCTTGATTAATGCCTCTATGTTTTCTGTCAGTCCAGCAGTCTAGCATCTTGATATCATCCACTTCCTCTATCTGGCGGTGATACATGACATGTAGGAGCTTGTCTCTCCATGCTTGCATCTCATCCTCGTCATCAGGTTTCCTCTGTCTGAGGCATTCACTTTGAAGTTTTGCTTTGGGCTCGTCTTCCTGATGTCTTCTAGGATTTTAGATGTTACATCTTGGATAGTGGCTCTAACACTCACTAGTTGGATAGGGGTGAAACTCTCCTTGCATGCTGAGGAGTTTTCTTGTTTGATGTCTGTGGCTTCTATTTCCCCCTTTGGCCAGTTTGTGATCCCAGCTGGGTATTTGATGACTGACAGCGCATCTATGCTGTATGTTGGTATTTGAGGCTTACCTCTCTGGATAGTTGACTAGAGAAACGTTACAAACATAATACATTAACACATTGCAAATAAGTTAAGGAGTTAATAATTCATGAAATTGTTCCTTATGTTCTTCAAGGGGCCAATCGGTGCTGAATGTAGACCGACCCAATCTCAGTCATTCAGCAACTGTCCCAGTTATATTGAAGTATTGCTGTAGACACACAATACAGAAATGTTTCACGTTCACCCTCCTGCAGCTCTGATGCTCCGGCCAGCCTGGAACGCCCCAGTGGACATATTGTGCTACACAGGATAATGACAATTACATGATCTTATGATATTTTTATGGCAAGGGACCAAGGAGAACTCAGAAGTGTTTCCAAAGGATTGATGACTCCATTGATGAGACCACAGCACAGCAATATGCATTTGCTGTGAAACAAACCCAACAAATTACACATAACAGTCTTTTTTAATTATTATTTCTGTCACAGATGAATGCCTGTGCTTGGTCATTCCAATCGAAATTATGCCACTGACACAAGAAGGCAGTACTTGTGAATCGTAATTTTGTTTTATACCTTTTCATCCTGTTTTAGATAGAAGAAATATATTACATTGCTATTAAGGTATGCACTGGTGGCACATTTGACAGCGGAGTTGAAAGCTTCAGTATTTTAAATTGAAGGTGACTGAAACAAATTCTGCTCCTATTTCTTGCTTTGTGTTGCTGAGGCCATATACAAAATACCTAGAAAGCAAAAGAAAAGTCCTGCTCCGCATTGTTTCAAACCAATTTATTCTTTTCATATCCTTACTAAAATCGTGCCATGGGAGATCTGTGTAGTGTTTATATCCCACATACAGGCTGCATTTATCTGAACCTTAAAAGGTCTGAAGGATGAAGATAGCGTGAACAAAGCTGACAGGGAAAGAGATGGAAAAAGGATTTGACATCTCCAAAGCCAGGTATTAACAGAGCTGCCAGACTCAGAACTGCATACACAAGCAGGCAGACACACATTAAAGTTTCAGTAGTCCCAGGTCCCGGGAATGTCCTGTTTCTCTCCCCTCCTCCTCCTTGCTCAGTCCCCTCACCATCCCCCGCAGTGGACTCAGAATTGGACGTCCTCAGCTTGCCCAGCTGCACTGCTCCTCCTGTGACCCTCACATCAGACAGCCTCTGTCCTCTCTCATTTCACTCTTAGTGCCCTTTACAGGGAACACAGAGGTTGTACCTGTCCCTTGTGCCATCCCCAGATCCAGGGGCTGAAAGCGCCTCGGGGTTGGCTGAAAAGCCCCACCCAAAGCCATCCACTTCTGAGCGTACTGTAACTCGTTAAAAGGGGCAAGGCTGTTCACTTCTTTCACTCTCAGAAGGAGTTCAGACAGGTGCAGCAGGTTCAGATCTGCAATGCTGACGTAACAGGGTTATCCAAGACTTTGAGGGGCTTCTCTGTTTGACAGCTTCCCTTCTATTTTTCAGTTGCACTGCTAGCCAACCAGCCCACACACACTGCATGCTGCAGTCCACTGGCCCCAAGGCTCTGGGAGCCACCATGAGGGGGAGGTTTACGTATGTACGTGTGTGTGTGTGTGTGTGTGTGTGTGTGTGTGTGTGTGTGTGTGTGTGTGTGTGTGTGTGTGTGTGTGTGTGTTTGGTGTGTTTGTCCCTGAGCTTCTACGTGGGCAAGTGTGTGGCTATGTGTGTGTCTGGTGGAAGCGGGGCCTTGGGAGCTGCGAGTGGGAGCCTCCTGACTGCAACAGTGGCTGCTACCTTGGCAACCCAGGAGGGAGAGTTGTGTTGAATGAGTGAGTGGGAGAGGGATCTACAGTAGATATGTGTGTGCGGGGGACGTGGCTCTGTTTATGAATTTAGTTATTTAAATGGACTCAATACATGCAACATGATTTGCACTTACCCTATGCTCGTGTTCAAAGCACTGTACCCTTTAGTTTACTTGGAGTTTCTTGTGGGTTTTTTTTTTCTTTTCGCTTTTTGTATGCTTTAAACACTCCGTTACACCTTTCCAATTGAGTATTAAAGGTAAGGGAAGTGTATTTGACAGGAAGCTGGTGACAGGTCGCCTTTTCTAATGTTGGGGAGTGCCGGCACATCAAAAATAATATCACCTCAAGTTGCTGCAGCAGCAAGTGCTGAAACGTCAGTATGTAGAAGCAATAAATGTGACAGATTTATTTTGACAAACAGACATGTTTTTGTCTTGGTAAAATGTCTCTAAATTTCGGACTGATTTAAGACCAAACTGATTTGCCTGATTAAAAGTAGAGGGACAGCCAGACCTCTCAAGGTGTTGTAATAAAAAACTTTCAGCTGTCGTGGTTCCGGCCCACTGCAACTCCCCCTCACCCTTTTTGATGCCTCTGTCCTCCCATGACTTCTGAATGACAGACTTATTCATCTGCCGACAGTGTGTGGGACTGCAAGGACAAGTGAAATGTTTTATAGATACCATTCAAAGGTCCCTTCCCACAGACTTTTACACATTCACGCACTTTTGATATTTTCTTATTTTTATGCAAATATGTAAACTACTCATGTACCGAAGACAAAACAGTGAGTAATTTTCCAAATAATATGGACAATTGCTCAGTACAAATTGACTTTGCTGAAAATACAACATTATAATATCTGTTTTGACAACAGCATGTCAGAACTTTGAATTAATTTTTCCAGTTAATGGCAACACAGTTTTACTAATAATAATATGAATAATATGAATACTCAGCGCAGTGAGTAACACAGTGAAATTGTATTTTCTTGCAGCTATGTATTTTAGTTCAGAGCTCCTACTTTAGATCAAAGGGCCTATAGTGCGTCGTGTGAGCCTCGCCTGATGATAGCAGGAGATGAAGATGCTTTCATGTCTGCAGTACAGAGCTCTTAGTCACATAATACCACAAAAGACACCAAATAATGACAGGCAATATGGACTGAAGTCTCTTATGTGTACACATGATTGTGTGTCATACTGTGTGCCTCTCAGTCATCCATGAACATTTTTGACTTGATTATAGTACATTTTGCTTTTCTCGCTGTGGTTTCACAACATGCAATTTTGCATACACTAATATGTACACTTACGTATGCATCCCTTTTCATGTGTGTGTGTGTGTGTGTGTGTGTGTGTGTGTGTGTGTGTGTGTGTGTGTGTGTGTGTGTGCGCACGCACATAGAGGGGTGAAAGGAAAGGTGATATTACATAGTGGTGGCAGCAGGCAGGACACCCGCTCAAAGTACAGAAGTCTCATTTTCTCATCTCGCACATTGGGCAACCTGCTGCTGCTCAGGAAACAAATAATGGCTTAGTCATAACTCCTCGCCAACACAGCAGAGCGCTACTCACTGGAAATAGCCGTGATTTTACCAGTGAAAAACATGCCCACCTCCCTGAACAATTCGTGTCAGCATATACAAAAGGTCTGCCAAAAGAGTGGAGGAGGGTTCCAATTAGTCCCCGCCACTTTTCTCCTTCACCCTGCGAGGTTAGTCTGTTAGTCAAAGCG
>NC_043766.1:18243593-18366093 GCF_902148845.1 Salarias fasciatus | reverse complement strand
TTACTCTATTCAACTTCTATTGAGGCACAACCTGAACAGCTCATCAGTCTGCAGATTGGAATAACACAGTGATGCACACAAGCAAATAAACTCAGACCTGCGAGCAACTTCAAATCAGCTTAAAATCAGAAATTAATCTAACAACCACACTTTTTATCTTGTGGGACAGACCAGGAATACTCAGAATACCAATGGCAACACAAAAAACAAACACCATACAGACGTCAGACAGCAAACAGCCCGTCTCTGATGGCAGGACTAGAACCCTTATAAACATAACTCTCACACAACTTATGATATCCAGTCATTTTCTACAACTAACAGAAAAGAGAAATTGAGCTACGTGCCAATATAATAGTCATTACTGTGGACCCCAGGACTTCTGCAGTCTGACCCTATAATCACAGATTGGATTCAACAGTGTTTCACACATTTGTAACATGGGCTTCTTAGTACCATTAAAAACAAACAGCAATATTGAAAGACTGCCAGATTAGTTATCATGGAAAAAGAGGCATCGACACTCATGTATTTCCTATTTGAACCATTTTATTTTATTGTCTTTATTCCTGGATTTTGATTTTTTTTTTTTTTTTTTTTTTTTTTAGTAAGTCTTGAATCAATGGACAGGTGGAATAACCGAGACCTGGAGAGAGACTGTCTTATTCATCATGTTCCATATTACAAATATGGACAGTCACAACAAAGCAGGCTTCACGTGACACATTGTTGACTGAAGCCACACCGGACTTTCTGTGCTCTGGGCAGAGAGTCGCCGTGATCATGTCAGCTGTGATGAAGATTTCCTGTAAAGGATGTTCTGACTGAGGAATACATGTTGTCTGAAAAGGTATCCATAGATGGGAAAAAGGAGGCGTTTTGGTTTTCCAGTGTCAGGAAGGATACACGAGACTAGACAGTCAAAGATGGTCTTTATTATTAGACGGCCAAAAACCTGGCGAGCAGATAGAGTGCAGGTGGATGTATTGAAGAGTTTCTGTATAAAAGGTTCTCTGTCTCAGCACAAGTGTAAAAAGTGTGACAATTTTGGAAGGGTTTGTGTGTCACTTTCAAGGAATGCTGTGAAATAACAGGCACACTCGACATATTGCTGGTTCATTACAGGCAGAAAATTGGGAATGGCACTACCACACCTGCTCTAGCAGTTGTGCCCATGAGCTTAAAGACACATGTATGTTTTGGACTGTGGCTGTAAACCAAAGTACTCGGAGAAAACATGCTCATGCACGGTTAAAACATGCAGACCCCACACAGAAAGGACCCAAAGCCCAGAATCGAGCTCAAGTTGTGAACCGCTACACCACGAAATTAGTATGAATAAATATTAAAACTTTTCCTTTTTTCTTTCTTTCTGATGTTTCAGGACAGAGTCTGGGCTACGGCTTTGTCAACTACATCGATCCAAAGGATGCAGAGAAAGCCATCAACACATTAAATGGACTCAGACTTCAGACCAAAACAATCAAGGTAAATAATGCAATGTACATCTAATTGTGTTCAGCTGAAATTACAAAACCAGTAGCTTAAATGTGAGAAAGAAGCACTTTCAAATGTGAAACTTAATCTTTTTTTTTTTTTTTACTGAAGTTTAAAAGTTGTGGAGGTCGTGTCAAATTTAAATTAAAATTCTGCTTTTTTGTTCTGCAAGCCCTTTTTGATAGTGATGCTGCTGGTGAATGTGCTGAGGGTGAGATGGAATTAACATGCATGAGCCTCTGGAAGAAAAAGACCATCTAAATCAAAGAGACATATTAAAAAGCTTGTGACTATAGCTGATATGCTAATTACTTTGTAAATGTCAAAAATGTAAAGGTGAAATTGTAGAGATTTCCGTGAGTGAAAAGGAAGAAGCACGTCACTCATCCCAAAATAATTGAGGGCTCTGTTATTGTGCTTTAAATGGCATGACTAATGTGCGCGCTTGGCTGTGGTTCTCAAAAGGTAAGATAGATAATGCAGCACCAATGCTGCGCGGATCTTTCTTCAATCTTATTTCTAAATTGAATACTTAAAAAAAAAAGGAAAAGAAATCAGATGTTTTACAACATTTCCATCAAAAGTGTCTTCCCCTGCCACCCCCTCTGCGCGCTGCCTGCTGATATGTTGTTGTTTTTAAGCTGGGCAGTAATCTGTTGCTTTGTAGTAATCCCTGGCTTCTCGCTTTCTGTCATCTGATCTAATCTAGTATAATCTAATCTAATAGGATGGGATTAGCCTGTTTACAAATAGGAAATACCACAGAGATTTCCCTGCTTTTGCTAGAGAGCACACACTCTGTAGTTCGACCTTGATTCTGCGCTGAGTTTATATCCCTCACCTATCAGTAACTCGTAACATGAGACTTTTGAGTGAAAAGTGCTTTCTGTACTGAAAAATGTGGTCGGAATTTTAAAGGCTTTCAAAAGATAAATGTGTTTTCAGAAGCTTCGCTATTACAGATATAGAGATGTGCATGTTCATTTTAGCACACACATATTAAGGAGCACTGCTTTTCTTTGACTGAGAAATGCTACCCAGTGTCTCTCATCAGCTTTCTAACAGTTTGATGTTTTAAGTTAGTTCTTGAGTTCAGAATTAAAAATCAGAAAACTGCTTTTTTTTCTAGTGTGTTTCAGCAATATCCTCTGTGTATTTAGCATTTATTCTTATTGAAACAATATTTAAATGAGATTTTTGAAACAGGAAAATTCGAAGACAGAAAAAAGGCAAAAGGTTTCTGGAATAAATTCCACATTTTTGATAAAAAAAAATGGGAACAGTGTATGTTCTATATTTGACATTTTCAGCTTGCCAATCAGATTGAATGTGTGTTTAACATATCCCTCAATTCGAGCTTTACATTTATTTGTATTTCATACAGAATTGAATGAGTCCTCAAATATTTGATGCCATTTCCCAGTTATAAACAGACTAAATTTCACTTTTTAAAATAGTTCAATGGTGACCTTTTTTGAAAAATTATTGGATTACAACTGGGGAAATGTATTTTTCACTTTATGGGATCTAGAAATATATTATATCATATATAGCATTTCAGTAATACCACTTGCCTGTGTGAAGGTGGCAGTGAGTCCAGTCAGTCCTCAGCCTTCTTCGTCAGCCTTCGTCATGCTTATTTCCGGTTTCGTCAGCCTGATAGATGTATGAGTGATTCACTACACAATTGTGTCGGACTAACTTGGATTGTAAAATGTGAAAAGCAAGTATTGGTTGGTAGAAACACTCAAATCCCATGATAAAGTCTTCTTCAAGATGACTCGGTGACTATTGAGTCGTATTTTGTGGGTCAATTTTGGTTAAGTTTATAAATAATGCAATCTAAGAAAAAGTTAGATATCTGAAGGAGCTTTGTGGTTTTAAAAACATGGCAGAAGTTAAAGATTGCTTACATTGTGTAAACTTCGTGAGGGCCTTATTGAGTCTTGTAGTCTGAGTTCACAGTTTTTCGCTCTGTGCACAAGAGGTTGCCTGAAGTCGTTGCTGAGATAAAGGCGCTCTTCGTAATGACAGAAGACAACTCCGAATCTCTGCTTGGTGCTATCACTCTTTCACACTTCATTTCCTCCCTCCCACTGCCGTCTTTCCTTGCTTTCAGTCTCCACAACAGACTAAAAAAACCCTGAAGGTAACAAGGTAAATTAAAAGGCAGCGCAGTAATTCTAAAATTAAGTTTGTCGCTCTTTCATGTCACACCCTTCCCACTCTCTGCCACCACACTAGTGAGGAAACACTTGGCCCAGAGAATCGCATGCTCTCGGGCGATGTGTCTCTCTGAAGTGTCTTTGAGTTCGGTTTCGCTGCTGCGGTTTCCTACACCATGACACTCCAGATTTTGTCAGCCACGGTTGCGATGCAGCTCTCCTACTGAGGTGTGAGGGGAAGCAGCATGCCAAAGGTGAGAGAAGCTCACAGTGACACACATACAACATAATCTGAGGCACATTTATACGGTGTGTGCTTGTGATCACTTTAATCTTCACACTTAGTTTTTGTAACTTCCCCACGTGCACGCAGGTGCATGCATGTGTGTGTGTGTGTGTGTGTGTGTGTGTGTGTGTGTGTGTGAGCAGACACATGCACACACACGCACATACACACACACACACACACACACGCTCTCTGATGTTTCACACATGCACTGCACCACACTAGTACACAATACAGCTCACAGCTTGAGGAGGTGTTGATGGATTAGACATCTGGAGTTGGCTGACAAGGAGAGAAAATGAGGGAGAGCTGCACAGAGAAGAAAGAGGAGCAAAAAGGAGTCAGACTCTGGAAGAGAGAGAAAGGTTTAGCGAGGCAGCATGCAGGAAGGAAGCAGGCAGAAAATATACAGGCAGCAAAAAGGAGAGTAATGCAGCGAGGACGAGGAAGACAGTGGAGCCGAGAAGAGAGAAGTGTTAAAGAAATCAGATACACCACAGCGGCCAGCTGTTCTCTATCCTATTCTCTCACTGGTAAAAGTTCAGCAGGATTCCCATGCTGTTGCTAAGGGATATGACTGCACATCCACCATATTTGCCTGACTTCAACCTTATTTGATGACTTATGTACCCCACATGTCAGAAGTAATGAAAGCGCTGCTCGAGAGAGCTGCTCCAGTCAGCAGTAGCTGTAATATGATTTGCTCAATGTTCACTGCAGCACAATCAGGCCCCCAAATGAAGATGTTGGGGAGCTCACTGGTGCTCGCTGGTGATAGGAAACTCTTGATGGGTGCACCATGAAAGATGTCTTTCATAAGTAGCAGTTTCTATGCTATATAATACAATTGACGTTATTATCCCAATGGAGAAACTGACTGAGGGAAAAGCCTTACCCTAACCAATTTATAAGCTGAACCATAAAGTTCTTATCAGTCTGTTAAAAAAAAAAAAGGACATTTGCAGGAAAACATAATAAACCTCAAATGTTTCCCTTCTTCTAAACTTTAATTCATAATTTCAGTGCTCTCGTCCCCTTTTTACCTGACACATCAACTTAAAGAAATGCACATGTACATTGTACTTGGGGAACTAACTTTTATTTGCCTCTTCCAGAAAATGACTAGAAAACCCATCAAGTGTGATCTCCACCGAGTTCTTAGCAGCTAAATCTTTTTCTGACAATGATAATCCCCAAGGCAACACGTACTTCCAGAATGCTGCCATATTTTCATCACTGCGGTTCCAGTGGTTCACAACTTTGAATATTTTTACAGCACACATAAAATCCCCGTATATAATTTTACTTTATTTTCAAATACAGATCCCAAACACTGTTTCTTTTTCTTCTTCATCTTTTTCTTTCTTATAACCTCACAGGTGTCATATGCACGGCCCAGCTCAGCCTCCATCCGTGATGCTAACCTGTATGTGAGCGGACTGCCGAAGACGATGACCCAGAAAGAGCTGGAGCAGCTTTTCTCCCAGTACGGACGTATCATCACCTCTCGCATCCTTGTCGACCAGGTCACAGGTATCCATGGGGCAGCACCTCTTCTTATTTCACACTTTCACACGGAAACACCTGATCAGTCACATTGAGCTAATATGACTTGATTTCCTCTGTTTATGTGAGAGGCTTCAGTTTGTCATCAACCCTTTGTGGCAATCAAAGCTGCATTCTTTGTTTTCTTTACATACATTTCTGTCTCGATTTAGGATAAAATTGATTTGTTTTTTTGACAGAAGTAGAGTTGAAATGAAATACAGTTGAATTAATGTGGCTGCATTGCAAGTGATTGCAGTGGGTTTTATTTTTTTGTCAGTCTAAGCTCCCCAGTTTACTTTAGCAGTGGGTTAGATGAGCCAGTCAGTCTGGACTATTCAGACGGTAATATAATTTGTGAGAGGAAACTCCATTTACTGAGCTGTGGTTTGTCATGCTTTACTGTCAGTGGCACAGCTGTTTGGGGGCCATGAGATCAGTGATGTGACTGACTATGGGATAATTCATTAGTTTGAACTTTGTGCTGCTGCATCTACATAATAAAATAAGAGCAGATGTGATTCGAGATGCTGTCACAGCCCGTGCATTCAAATTTACCTCCTTGTTCTTTCTTTTACACTTGTGTGTCAGTCTGTTGATGGATTGCTTAAACGTAGTAAAACTAAGTGAGCATCATCCAGTGTGTGGGCCAATACACAAAATCAATTAACCTTAAAGACTACAGTCCAAGTATATTCATGTGTCACTCAAGTGTGCTAGCAAAATAATCCTGCTGTGTGATTATTACATCGAAGAAATGTGCTTATTGCTTTATAATCTGTAAGATTGCCCATAAGAGTGACGGCAATCACTAAGCCATCGTCCTTTGCACCTGCGGCATCCATATGAGTATTGCATGAAGAAATGCTTTGACAAAAATATAAAAACCAACAGTAAGGAAACAAAAGCAAAAACTTAGAGTGAAAGGGAAGTGAACTGTTTTAGATTGCCAAATGATGGTGTGTCCTGACGCAGTGAAGTATTTTTTTTTAATGGGAAAATTCCACAAGAAGTCTTAAATCAGAAAAAAAACACAGCAAGGCAGGTGTTTAGTTGCTTGAACTTCAGCTAAAGATGTATGTAAAGACCTATGTTTCTTCTTTACTGTTGTCATTGTGAACTCATGCAGTCGTGTTGCTTGTTTAGTATCTGTGCTGTTGCATTAGCAGTTTGGTGACGACTCTGGGCCCCCATAAAATCAACGACACTCGTAGCAGTCATTTAAACTTTGCTTGATGTATCCAGATTGGTGACACACTTGAGACCTGTGATTCTCAAACTGTGGCATGTATACCAGCAGTGGTACGTAAGCTCCCTCTAGCAGTACATGGGAGCAAGTCATCAATATCTATTGTTATTGATGGCAAAATTACTGCGCTATTTGCGAATTTTTTTTAAAACACTGGTAATTTGAAAGTGCGCCACTTCTGTCATTTCCGTTTCCTGTGGCTAATGCTACGGCTGCTGCACGCAAGTGATGGAAAAGAAAGAGGATATTCAGGTTCACTTGATGCCTCCTCGTCGGCGCAAAGAAGAACTGTGACTTCAGTTAAACTATGGAAGGTGGCGTTTATCGGTACAATGCAACAATGTAAGCAACAGAGAGCAGCTTGTATCAGCAGCTGGATGAATGTAGAGGGGGGAGAGTTATTTGTGTCTTCAGATGTTTTCAGTTCTAAATTTTTGACATTTCAGTGGAGTACAGTGGATTTTCTGAACATAACATGAATGTATTGGTGTCGTACTTCTGTTGCTTTAAGTTAATGAAGTCATTTCTGTTAATTTGACTTTTCTAAGCTTCTATTTAAGCAGGTCAGTCCCATTGAGACGCAGTGATCTCTTTTCCAAGGAAAGCCTGGCCAACAATATTTGACGGTTTTAAAATGTTTGACAGTTTCAGAATGATTGAGAATGTTAGAACTGAAAAGTCTTCACTTTGCAAGGGGTACAGGTGTAATGTCATTGCCCAATCTGCAAAAAGTGTTTTTGTGCGGCACATCTGTGACCTGTAGTATGTTCTTGCATAACTGAGTATGAAGCGAGGTGAAAAGGTATAAAAATGCAAATAGTTTCATATATACAAATTTCCCTTTTGTGAAACAAAATGATAAAAAGGACAATAGATCCAATTATATTTTTTTCAGAGGAAATTTATGAAAATATAGTGTGGTATTACAAATTGTAAGCAAACAGAAAAATGTGGAGTTGTGTGGCCTATGATCTTAAGTTTCTACCAGGTCAGAATGGCTCAAGGTTTAAACATTGGATAGAGAAAGACATTACCACTCTGCAAAATTCTGAAACAGGGTACGTGTCTGAGCTTTCAAGAATTTGAAGAAAAACTTGGATTTCAAAAGCGAGATTTCTTCAGATATTTACAAATTCAAGATGACATTATGAAAGAGATTAGAATTTATTCTAAAACTGAAATGAATGGCATTATCCAAACTATAGGTGATGTGTTTCATCAGCGTAAATCTCAGGTGATCTCAGTGTGTTTTTATAAAACCTTCAAAACCTTACACCATAACAAAGAAGGCTATGCTCTAGTTAAATATTATTATTATAGATGATCATTGGTACAAAATTTTCATGACACAATGGCAGAATCTCTCTAGTCTCTTCATAACACCTCAGATTAAGAGCAGGCAACTAAAAATCCAACAACTATGCTGGAGGCTCTGGTGTGACCAAGGGAGTAACCATACTCACTTTCCTGTGATATTATAAATTAAAATCTGTTGGGATATTGTGATTACAACTATTATTAATGTATTGTCCTATCACATAGTGACTGTGTTGTAATGCACCTGGGGAAATTGATGAAGCTGTGCAGAAAGAAGACAGGTATCGGTCTTTACTGTGTTTCACTTAATGCCAGTGTAACTAACGCCTGTGAGTAGGAACTGGTCCAAAGTGGAAACACCATGGTTTGAAATCATTAAGGACATTTGTAACATGGAAAAATTAACTTACCAAATAAAACTCAAGGGTCATATATTTAACAAGAATTCAGGGGAAATGAAAAGTGACACCAACAATTGAATGTACTAATGTAAAGGACTGAAACCGTGAGACTGTGGTATGATTACCAGAAGCGGTGCCGTTTGTTCAGGTCTGCCCTAAAGGTGGCTCTTGAAGAGCTTGATATTTTCTCAGGTGGTCCATACTGGGAAAACCTTAAGAACCACTGCTTCAGACTAAAGTTCATATTTGATTTTCTACCATATTAGGACAGTTGCATATATTTTGATATTGTCATCCAAACATTTTTAGCTCAGTCAGTGAGTGACCTTAAACAGTAATTTATCCAGCTGTGACTCCTGCTGAGGATGTCACGGTTTAAACAATGATTACATGTGGAAACAAGCAGCATGCTACACATGCTCAATTACACATTTCACTACATCCAAAACACAAGAATAAATCAAATCAGCCCATTGTATTGCAGAAGAAACCCCTCCAGCATGTCTCTTAGATCCATTTCAGGGGTTGTGTGAGTGCCTACAGGCTTCAACCTGCTCCAGTGTTATATGCAATGTGTACTGATGAAGCAGAAAGGAAGCAGCATGCTGTAAGCCACACTCATTTGCCTAAGCAGAATAAATCACTACTGGCAGTGAAGCGCACGGCTGTCTGTGCACTCTGCGCAGAAAAAGAGAGAGGATGGCTACGAGAGGGGAAAGAAAAACAATGGGAAGGAGAAGAGGAGAAGGGAGCGTGCCGATGAGGACGGAGGAAGCAGAAAGAGAAAGTAGAAGAGGGCGTAGATCAGCAAAGAACTGGGGAGGAGAGGAAATGAGATGAGGAATCGAGCAGGGAGATAGCGTAGAAGTATTGAAGCAGAAGCTAAAGGTGGAAAATATACCTGGTCCACATGCATTTAGATGACTCAAGCACATCTACTGCCAGTCTGTGTTAACTACGAGATCAGTCATAACACCGTGCAACTGGGGCCCGCGGGACGCTCACTGAAACAACAGTAGCACGTACACAGCACACGGCGAGGACACCCTTCAACCACAGATGTATAATTTTTGTGCCGCTAGACTCAGGCCACATCGTATATATCAAACAAACCTCAATGTAGGCAGTTCTGGTTACAGGATACAGATAGTTTTATGAATTCAATGGAGGTTTGGTAGTTCTTGCCTGGCAGGGGGTCATTTGGTTTTAAGCGCGTCAAATTAAAATGATGCAACAGAGCTTTTCTATCACAAGGAATATTATGAGCATTCAGAACAGAGAGAAACACTCAAGTCAGAAATTAAATGTTGCTTCATAAAACTGTACTTTGAGTATTTGAAGCATATTATTTTTACAGGTCTCCCAAAAATAGCAAATCTCTACTAGATTTCAATTATGGAATTCAGTGTCTGTTTACCAAAAACAATTGATTAGGTTCCCACAGACTCAAAGTAGAGTGCACTTTGCAATAATTCCAGTGGTATAACCAAAACAATTCATTATATTTGAAACTGATTCTATTATAGAAATAAGCTATTTCTGATCTTTCTCAGAAGACATGTAAAAATCAGTGGTGATACAATTGTACAAAACTTATACTGAAGTCTAACTACTGTCCCATCCACTTTTGTCTTTATGCACTCTTGTCCAACATAAGTTTCACCAGGTGCTGGAGAAGCACACGGCTGACTATGAGGGATGGCGGGGTACACTTCCACCACAGAACGAGGACAGGCGGGACCGACAGTCATGCAAAGCTGCAGGCAATTCCGAGTCGCCAATTGCAGTTAACATACAGTAAAAAAAAATAAATAAATAGAAAAAGATATGAAGCAAGCCTGATGAAGCCACTTGGAAGAGGGGCAAAACTTCTCCAAAACATAACAAGACACAACTGAACCAGATGACTGGTTCAAGTGCTTTGTGACACAAAGCAGTCATTTCCTTTGCTAAAGTAACGACGTATGTGGCTACAAAAACGTTGAAAAAATTATAATTAGCTGCCCATTCATTTAAAATGTTTCTTTTCTTCATACCGTGATATTGCAATACTGTACTTCCCACCTATTTGTCAAACTTTTCAAAATTAAACTGCATTAAAACAAAATGTGACCAAATGTTTCCCATTTGTCAGGGGTCTAACTTGCCACGTGGTATCATTAGATCTAACACAAATTTATCAGCTATATGTAGACAGTCATCATTTTTCAGCCCTGCGTTGTACTCAGATGCTTCTGAGCCCACAAGAAAATAGTTTTTATTTGGGAAAGTGATGCGATAAAGGGATTACTTGACTCACCAATGGGAAGTTGATACTAGCCAATAAAATAGTGTTTAACCGCTTTTGTAAAACAGTAGGTTGAGAAGTTGCTGTCATTTGTTGTTTTGATGAATAAGTGTATAAAAACTCTTGGTCTCCTTTACTTTTTTTTCATGGATGATTCCACATATACTGGAGCATTTTTATTTTCATTTAGGAATAGAAACCCCCAGATAAGGTAATAAGCATTAAGTTTATTGTAGTTGTTGTATATATTGATAAAAATAGATTAGTGCTGTCAGTTTCAATCACATTAATAAATCGCAATTGTAAACAATTATTGGTTGACAGCCCTCTAATCATTCCACATGAACAAGCACTGTGACAACAGAAAGGAAAAATTTTATTTTAGAAAGAAGAAACCTTTGCAGAAGCAGGCTGAGAGGTGACGACTTTCTGCTCTTGAGGGGATAGAAGGAGGGAAAATGATTGCACAGACAACAGATTGTGGGGAAGGATACAAACCCTGGTTCGGGTGGGGGGTAGGGATTCTCCTTTCAACTCAGCAGACAAAGATTCACTTGCTGCAGACGGATCAGGAGGAGGCTCAGACCAAGAGCTTCCAGTTCCAATGTCAGAGATCCTGCAGAGAGAGAAAGTCTGGGGGGAAAAAAAAAAAAAAAAAATTCTTGAACACTGTCGAGAAAAACATTTGGTCAGCAAAACAAATATTCAGTGGATGTAGCCTCTGATCCACAGACTCTTTGTTATACACACAAAATATACACAAACATGTAGAAACACATATTCATGCAATTTATTAAGTCCACCATTATGATAGCAATTTGCCAAAAAATACACCTATGATTAATAAAGGAGCTGTGTGACCCCATTGAGTTGTACGTTTTACTTTGCACTCACATCATCCTGAGTTAAATGAGGAGAAGGGGATTCATCAAGACCTAAATGGATTTTATAAAGGGGCCTCAGTTCATTAAAATAAAGATCCTAATGTGGGTATTACAGAAAAATCTGTTCTTGTATTATACTGAAGGGGACATTAACTGCAGATGGCTCTCAGTGAATATTTAAGATAGCAAAAGAGTTCTTAGGGTTTTGTCACCTTGCAACTATCTTACATTCACCTTTTTCTTTAAATCGTATACGTGTGCATAAAATTGCTGATTGTTCAGTGCACTGTTGTAGACACAGAGCGCTCAGTGTCTTCTAACCAACTCATGTCATCACCTGCACCAGTTGCCATTTAACGTCCTACCATGTGTATGTATATACAACTGAAACACACACACACGCACACAGGCACACAGCCACCCGCACATGCACACTGCGATTAACAGAGAAATGGGCTGTAAATTAAAACTCTCCTGAGGCTGCCAAAAGTGTAAGTACAGAACTCCAAAAAAAAAAAAAAAAAAAAAAAAAGGGAGAGGCACAAAGACAGAGAAAGGAGACACAGGAGAGATTCACGGTTGGTGTCAGGTTGCGCTGCTGCATTATGGTTCAGTTGTTCAGGTTGTTGACGACAGCCTCGTGATGGCTAATTACTTAGAACACTGGTCAACATCAATGGAACCAATTTTGTTTTCTATTTTCCTTCAAACATTGGTTGTGAGGCTAGACAAATTGAACCAATACAATCAACTACAGTGTAAAACCCTGAGTGTAACCTGTAAGGCAACTGCAAGTAGATAAAATGATGATGCTCTTGCTCAAATTAAAAGTTTCACTTGCTGGTTAGTAGTAAGCTGTTCCTGGGTAAGTTATGTTCTTGCTATCAGTTGCAGGTCTAAAGTCTTGACCTTCAATCTGTCAGTCATTTGAACTTGAACTATTCCCAGCTGTGTAGTGCAGAGTAGTGTTTATTTGGGAAGGGGCTGGACTGAGCTCAGCAAATGTAAAAAGGTCTGTTTTTGTTGTAGGACCCTTGAAGGGCAGTGACCAGGTGTTTCATTAGTGGATTTTTTTAGCACCAAACATTAACTGTGGGAAAACTGCAACATGAATAATATCTTTAGGATATTTTGCTTGTAAGCATTTTTATATAGTTACCACGTGGTCCCTTGTTATTATATAGCCGCTATATTTTTTTTTAGTACATTATTTAATATGTGTTTAAGAGTGTGTTTGCACATGTCAGGTATAGTCTCATTAAAATGAACCCTTTTACGATTGCAGTTTATTCGTTGAAGTGCAAACCCCCACCCCAGTCGGCTTCTATACACACTGTGGAGAAGCTGTATTGTAGGTTGACAGAATCATGAATGCATCACAGACTGAAGAGCTGCAACTGTACGGAGCACAGGACCTGATGGGCCATTGAAGCTCAGTAACATTGCAGCTTATTGTAATGGATGTTCACATGGGAGGAATTCCTGTCAGTGTATTGACACCGTCATTCATCTTAAAGGTAGATCCCTGACCGCCCCTCCCCACAAATAGTTCCCAGGTGAAAGATTACGCAAGACTTCTTGTTGTAGTCTTTTTTTTTTTTCCTTGTTGATTTTATTCAATTTTGGAAAGTAAATAAATAAACCAGACTTTGATCCAAAATTTTCAGTTTCAGCAACCTCTACTTTGGGTTAAATAGATCAGCACTGATGGCATATATGGTAATTGCACTGTATGTTACATACAATGGAAATCACACGCATTTAGGTTAATTTGGTTTTTGTTGCTGGACAATCGTCCATGAAGCAGTTGTCAGAAAGGAGTACTGACAGAAATAGTCACATCAATGGTACAGAAAGTTGTTTAAATAATGGATGTTCTCCAGTGTCCACTGCCAAATGGGCCGATGATCCCCACTCCTGCTCTGCTAAATTGGGAACATGAAGTCTGCTCCCTAAATGACCTCCTCATCAACAGGATGCACCCTGCAGTCACTCTCCTCTCCGCAACGACATGATGGGACTTTGAAAATGTCACTGTTAGCATCATTCACACTCAGAAGCAGCTCAAACAAAATCCACTAAAACTGCCAAATTGCCCCAGAGACTTGGGGAGCGAACATAACATTGACTTGACAAGGGTATCACTCCATCTCTTCCTCACCCGCCTCTCCCCGTTCCCTCTGTCTATCGATTCCTTCTGAATGGATAAGCATATTTTGTTTCTTTATCAGTGCAAATAGTGCCAGACTGCCTCCCCTGCCCTTCTTCCTGACCTTCAGTCGGCCATGCGCCCCTGTTCTAACAGCCGGTTTAGGTTTACCTTGATACGAAACAGATAATATTAGTGACAGCCTCGGATCAATAGCTGGCCCTTTCTGGTTTTTCATGACAGACCTGTCTGCTCACAGAGGTCAATGCTTACCTGATCAGTAACTGCAAATACAATTGATCCACAGTCGTCACTCCAACAAATAACAGCTCCAGTGTGAAATTAAATTGGTGTTCAGTGTGTGTGAGAACTGACTGTGAAAAGGCTGTTGCCATGTTGCCTTCATGTGGGATGGAAGGTGGCAATGGGAAAGATTCCCATGGTAACAAGTTGCAAGAATTTAACCCGTCCTACAGCTCATGATAGTGATTGCCAGTGTTACTAATTAGTTTTGTTTACTCAAAAAATGAAAAAGTATCTGGTGTGGTTACTGCAATTCCATTGACAAAGGTGTTCCTGATCAGAGTAGTTACACTGAAATTTAGCAAACTACAATGCCTGAAAGCCTTTCAGATACTTAAGTATAATTTATTACCAAATTCTCTGTCTGAGAAGGGAAAAAGCTGGGTTTTTTTTTCAGTTTGCCACTGTCTAGAAGTAGTAAGTGCACAATTTTGCTGTCACTTGCATGTGATGTGCAGCAACCTAAATGTATGTTTTTTTAATGGTTAACAGGACAGGAGGGGCTGTACAGGAGCTTAGGGAGGATTGGCAAGAAACAAAAGGCAGAACCAAAAAAAAGGATTTTTTTTTTTTTCCCTATTTCATTTTGGTTTGCTCTTGCACTCAAAGCTATCACATTGACACTGTTTGTTCGTCCTTTTCAACTAAACATTTTCCTCAAAGGGACCATCCTCACCGTAGTATGTTCTCTCCCAACTTGACTTGAATAATGAATGTTTCTCGCCAGACTGACGCCACACTGAGTCTCTCATCTCTGCCTATCCTGTAGTGAAGAGACGAGTCGAGTCTCAAGATGGGATCACTGCAGCCTTGACTCATGCCATCATCTCCCCTCTCACAGCCTTTACCTTTTTCTCCTTCTAATATTGGAGTGCATTCTTTCTGTGATAGCCGACGCGCATGCACACAGAAACCGCATACAGATACGCACATCAATACAGGCGAACACACACACCAGACAGATGGTTGAAGCTCTGCTCCAACAGAGGCTAAAGCACAGGGCACCTCCACTCTTCAAAGTCGCTTCGTCTCTCCTCTCTGCTTTTTCAAATGCCATCTGTACCCAGGCACACAAATGTTACTTTAAACAAGGACAGTGCATTTTTTTTCTGCCTCTATTTAGAAATCATGTGGAAGAGGGTTTCTTTTTGCTCCTGCCATGTTATAAGGGTTTTGGATTGGCAAGTGTAATCATTTGATACCGTTGGCACAAATTAGTTTCTCAAGTAAAAGATAAAAAGAGCGGAGATGGAGCAGCAGATACCTGGAAACGAGCACATTTTGATTATGTATGCATGTAGTGGTGCATGTTATGTCTTTTTTCGAGTGCATCGGGCCTGCACACAGCAAACTGGATAAATGTATGCATGCATTTTATGGGGATCAAGAAAGTGTTTGTGTGTGTGTGTGTGTGTGTGTGTGTGTGTGTGTGTGTGTGTGTGTGTGCGTGCGTGCGTGCGTGCGTGCGTGCGTGCGTGCGTGCGTGCGTGTGTGTGTGTGTGTGTGTGTGTGTGTGTGTGTGTGTGTGTGTGTGTGTGTGTATGTGTGTGTGTGTGTGTGTCATTACCCAGCAGCCAGGTTTCTCACCTCTCCTTTTTCCAGTCTCTCCCAGGAGCAGTCATTTCTCTCTGTCAGTCAGTCAGTGTTTGGGGAAATGATAGCGGGTTTTAGAGAAAGACTTGCTTTGTTTGGGAAGGAGCGAGTAAGAATAGCACTGTTTCCTTTCATCATCGTCATCCTTTTACTGTCACCTCCTAACATTCTACTCTATCACCTTCTCTCCTTTTGTCCTTTCTTTCTGTACTCCTCATCCTGTCTTCCCTTTTCTTTTTAACATTCTGGCCATGCACCCCCCACCCCCCCATACCGACCCTTTCCAGCACTCGCTTGTCCTCCTCCCCATCCTCTCTCCCTCTAGTCTCCCCCCTCCCCAGTCTGAGGCGGCGTGTTATTAGTAAGGCAGCCAATGTGCCTGTCGGTGTGTGTTAGAGAGAGATAAGCACAGGTAGAGAGAGTTACATAAGCCTCTGTTGATTACTGTGGAGGAGAGGGAGACCATAAAAAAGAGAGTAAGAAGGAGAGAGAGCCAGAAAAAGAGAATAAGAAGGAGAGAGAGAGAGAGAGAGAGAGAGACTGAGAAAGACAGATTGCTGTACCTCCGTAAGTAGATTGTGCTCTAATGTTGCCTCTATGGCTGGTTGGTGGTTGATAAGTAGGCCTAGGCTTCTGGGGCTAGTTGAAAGGACAGTCATTAGCTTGGACTTCGCTTGGTTGGCAGCTTGCTTCATAGATTGCAAGTTTGTTTTTGTTATAATGTTGAACAGGAGAAAAATAAACCCCTTCATGAGGTTTATTACATTAATATGGCATGACAGAGCAGCAATCAAAAGCAGAGCAAACTGCACTCTGAGTGTGACGTGCATTCACAAAGCTGTCGTTTAATTTAAAGATGGTTCATTAACTACAACTGCATTCAATTTAGGTCCCTGATACCTGCAAAGGTTTCATCCTTTGGAGCCTTAATCTTGTATGCGTTACAGATTCTGAGCAAATCCTATCAAAAGCAAAACTATAAAAGAATTTATGCTGTAAAGTGAAATCTGTGTTGTCAAAACACTATAATGAAGTTTGCGCCTCTGGGCTGCTGACCTCTGAAATTATTTACAGTCACTGTCTTCATGGTTCCCAAATGATGTTGAACGCTGTGACATTCATTTTTCTTACTCTGAGTTCTTTCTAACAATGCAAGCACCAGTTTGGTTTGAGCACATAGTTAACAATGCCACTGCTGCACTAGGAACTCAACAACTTTACAATGTTTGTCAATTTGTGACCCAAAAGGTATATCACAGCAAATATACACGAATCATCACATGGTATAACACAGTGATTAAAGCTCTAAATACAGTAGGCAATAATGTAATTATCTTTTAAAGAAATCAACATGTTTTATTTTCCCAGAGATATAACTATTCTAACTACTGAATAGCATAACGTGTACAGCTTCATATACCAGTTCGAGTCAAACCAACAGTTTGGAGTTAGTCCTGGGACAATTGCCGTGTTAGGGTGGTCCAGCTGTGGATGTGTTCATTCCTGTTCTTACCTTGATGTGCACCAAGGAGGTGGACTTTGAAAGACATCTGTAGGTCTGCTTCCAAATGAACTCTGGTGCATTTTAATTTAATTTCATATTTAAGTCCAAACTTCTGTGCAAATTTTCCTTATTCTGTTTTTGTTTGAGTCTGCACCAAGGAACCACTTCATAGGTGTTAAAATTTTTTACAATGGTTAATATTGCATCATGTGGCTTTTTGCGTATAGATTTATTTACTTTATTTTGAAATATGGTGAAAATGTTTACTTTAGGGTGGTTGACATCAGTACATTTGATGCATTGCAGTTTGGTGCTGATTGACACTTTTTTAATGTTCTCTACTGTTCTAACAGGAGGCATTATGTTTATATGTCTATGACCACAGTTTAACCACAGCTTTTTTTTTTTTTTTTGTCTATTATATACAATGTCACTCCACATGTCCTGATTTTATGGGACTAATATGAGGAGTTATTATACTGAGCAACTAAAATCTCTTTTGT
Organism: Salarias fasciatus; assembly: GCF_902148845.1. NCBI lineage: Eukaryota > Metazoa > Chordata > Actinopteri > Blenniiformes > Blenniidae > Salarias > Salarias fasciatus. Next base: position 18,348,410 of record NC_043766.1, on the reverse strand, counting down.
AACATTTACTAAAGGACGTATTGACAAACATTGCTTATTTTAGCATTCTTATGAAGTTATCACAAAAAAACTATCAAACTTGTGAGTAAGTGAATCAGTAAGCCTACACCCTGGTGCGGATGCTTTCACACCACACTTGTATACCAGAGGGGATTTACCTTGCACCGAGACCACCTCTTAATCCCAGTTATTATGCAGCTGTTTATATTTCACACCAGAGCCAGAGTGTGATGTTAAAACTCATCCTGCAATAAAATATTTGGTCATAAAATCAAGTGGGTCAACCTAAAAACAGCAGGTGTGGAAGTACCCCATGATTACTTTGACCCCAGTTTAACATGCAGAGTGGCTAACTTTATTATATTATATTATATTATATTATATTATATTATATTATATTATATTATATTATATTATATTATATGTATACTGCCCTTCTCTCAATGTCAGCTGAATGGTGGATAACAGGATGTAATAAACATTGTACTCTATGGAAATAAAACTGCAGTTTTGTTTCATACAAGATGTAAAGATTTACCCATCAACATTTTGCTGGGCTGCATTGTATCTGATGATTCTGAGGAATCTCTCTCAGTCTCAACGGATCTCAATCAGGAATCTACATCTTCAGATGGAGGTGTAGCTGGTTCATACTTTCAGTATGCACATGAAAACCTTTAATCTCTCACACTCACACACTGCAATCGGTCATGCACTATTGCAAATGGTCACGGACATCTCAAGTCCTCTTTTTACACTTCATTCTTAATAGCTGCTCTTCAGCTCATCGTGCGTGCATGTGTGTGTGTGTGTGTGTGTGTGTGTGTGTGTGTGTGTGTGTGTGTGTGTGTGTGTGTGTGTGTGTGTGTGTGTGTGGTGTGTGTGGTGTGTGCATCTTTGCATATGTGTGCTGCATGCATGCGTGTGTGCTTGAGAGTGTTTGCGCTGGGCCTTCATCTGTATGCCAAGCATTTGTCTGGAGGCCCTCCAGCAAGAACCAGCTTAGGAGGAGCTCAAGGCCAAACAAGTGTGAGGATTAAAGGACGAATAGAGTCCTCTCTTAGGAAGTGAATGAGTAGTGCTCTCTCATTTCTTAACTACTGCTGAGGTGCCCTTGAGCAAGTCTCTTGGAGTTGCCAAGTGCCTCACAGCAGTGGCCTGTTGAGAAATTTGGTTGTTTCCAAGACAAATTGTTGAGGAAGTTTTTAATACTCAAAAATGTCCATTAGTGACAAAAGTGGCTGACTGTAGCTCAAAAGCAGGCCACCCAGAAGACACAGTAGTGACCTCCACTTCACCTCACAGGCAGCGGATGCATGACAACTACTGTAGTGAAGAAAGAAAGGAAACCTCAGGAACAGCGGTGGTTGTTGTTTTTAGAGTGTATATCCTATTAGGATTCTTATCTTTCTACTTCTCACAAGCTAATTAAAATACACAGGTACAGATTTGGCACAAAAAGAAATATGGAAGGTGACATAGTGAAAGCATGTCAGTGAAGTGGAAGCCAAAGTGGTAAAAAAAAACAAAAAACAAAAAAAGTATAAAACAATAACTTACACTAAGTTGTATTTAATGAGATCATCTGGCAAACAGAAAAATATATAAAAAAAAAACTAGTTATCAGGAGAGGGTGTGTGTGTGTGTGTGTGTGTGTGTGTGTGTGTGTGTGTGTGTGTGTGTGTGTGTGGTCAGTCAAGACTCAGAGACTAAATCTCTTTAGTTAAGACTGGAATCTTTGTGGATACCACTTTGACTAAAGGTTCACTGTTTGGAAATTCAAGGAAAGAAAAACAAACACATTAGCATTTAACCCACAAGGATAGCATTTAACCCAACCTACAGTACTGACCACAACAAAAAAAGGCTTCAGGTAAAGAATGTGAAAAAGGCATGAAACTATAAATGAGGCACTCTGTCACTTAATATGGAAAAAGAAAAGTGAAGCTAAACTGCATCAATCAGTCTCACTGAAACTGAATAGATATTTCAGATTTAAGTTGAAGTTTTTGTTTGTTTGTTTGTTTGTTTTTTTCTGTACTAAAATGTTTTGTGTGTTTTTCATTTAGCCATGCAATTTACTGTATTGACTTGTCCAGGGTGTTCCATCAACAATGATGGGCCCCATGAACGTAGTCTCTGGTAAAAACACGGGGTGGCTGAATAAACATTTACAGATTTTATTTTACTTATACTAAAAGTCACCTTATTACTCGCACACTAGATCTTGATGATGAATTTAATCTAACTATGTCCTCTCACGTAGAGTTTTGTGTGTGCGCTTGACCGAAAAGTAAATAACCTTGTATTGTCGGCATCCTAGAGGAAAAAAGAACAAAAGGGGGAGTGAGGTGGTCAAGGTGTTTCTCTGTGAATAAGTGAGCAGACTGAGACAGGCAAACAGGAAGTGTAAAAAAAACAGCTAGGGATAGGTATGGCATGTACAAAAAATGTGGAATAACAATAAGGAAAGCTCTTTAAGAGTGAGAAAGAGACTGCACACAATGATGCTCAAACACAGTGTTCCCCTCTCTCTACTGCCTCCCTTTTATACAGCCTCAGTCACACAGACATGCCTGTGTGCACACGGTATTATGTAAATAGTCTCTCCGGCAGAGTACTGCTGTCACTGAGCGAGCATCCTCTGGGCCATCCAGGCAGCCTCATTAAAACAAGGCACAGCATCCATTAATAGATACCAGCACACATGTACACACACACACACACACACACACACACACACACACACACGCTCAGTCTTGTATTTCTATCCTTGTGGGGACCGTCCATTGACTCCCATTCATGTCTAGCCCCTAACCCTGACCCTTACCCTAACCCTAACCCACACCACAACAAAGCCTAACCCTAAAGAAATGTTTTTGCACTTTTACTTTTTTCAGTAACAACAACATGGTCAAGAAAACACTGTTTCTCCTACTTAGGACCGGAAAAAGGTCCCCACAAGGCACGTCGTTCCACGTTTTGCTATCCTTGTGGGGACATTTGGCCCCAACAAGGATAGAAATACGAGAACACACACACACACACACACACACACACACACACACACACACACATACATGCACACACAGACATGTAGATGTATATATACACTCAGTAATGCACACAAAGCATTTGCAGACACCAATAAAGAACCTCCGAGGAAGCTCATTGCTAAATACTGCTTTCAGGTGACAGTCAAAAAATATCTCCAAGGAAACCACTCAAATGTCATTGAGAACAATAGCCGAGGAGTGTATGTATGGATGAGTGTGACTGCAGAAAGCCTGAAGCGAGAGTGGACTGTGTCTTTGAACACGCCACAATGCAAGCTCACAGTGTATGCTCATTTTGCTGCGGTGTGTGTCCATGTGTGGTGCTGTGACACTGTCTTTTCAGCCTTCTGTTTCTCTTTGAATTTACAGAAAAGTGTTACAATTGCATGAATAGATTTTATATTTTCTTATAAGTGGAACGATCGTGCAGTAAAATGTTTTACGCCAGGGGTTTTCAAACATTTTCTATACCTTAGCATTGTCCATGCTACATACGGCAATGCTTCAAAACATATAGTGCCGTCAGTGCCTGAATCATTAAAAAACAGCTTTGCCACAAGAATAAAACATTCCATAAACAAAGAACACACACACACACACACACACACACACACACACACACACACACACACACACACACACACACACACTATTGAATGTCCTTTTTCATTGTGCTTCGATGGAAATGTTTTGTTTCGGTTTAATAATTTTATTTATTTATTTTATATATATAATTTTGTGACATAATTAGTAATGGGTTTTGTCCCTGAGATGAACTGTCATGAACTGTCAACCTTTACTCGCCCATTGTCAGCAGTGAGTTGCATCAGTCCCCCGGGATCCTCAGTTAGATTAAAGCTGTATTGGGTGTTAGAGTAGTCATATTTTTGTGATTTTATTTTCAAAAACTCAACCATAACCTGAACATTTCTTTGTGTAAATAGAAACATTGTGTTAGATAACACTTTTTATGGTTGTAACATGTTTCTTTTTTTTTTTTACTTGCAGCCACTGAAATGACATTTTCTGTAAAATGTTGTTCATCTGAACCACATGCAGAAAAACAAGGCAAATGTCCAGCCAGTCACATCTCTGCCTAAAACCTGTAAAGTAAAAGAGGCCCCTGTTTGTTTGTGATTTGCTGGCCCCGCAGGTGGCTCCCGAGGTGTGGGCTTCATCCGCTTTGATAAGAGGATAGAGGCTGAAGAGGCCATCAAGGGCCTGAATGGCCAGAAACCTTCAGGTGCTGCCGAGCCCATAACAGTCAAGTTTGCCAACAACCCCAGCCAGAAGACCAGCCAAGCTCTTCTGTCACAACTTTACCAGTCACCCAATCGCCGATACCCCGGTCCCCTTCACCACCAGGCCCAGAGGTTCAGGTGAGTACAGGGGAATGGCGTGAGTAAAGCTACAGAGGAGGAGGAGGGACGAGGGAGAGACAGGTGGGGCAGGATTGGGCGAGTTGGACAGTAGCATAGTGACAAGAGAGTCACGAAGAATGTGTGACTGTAAAGCTATGTGTATTGTTAAACCTTGAATGCTTGGAGCTCACTTTTGAATGGAAGCAAAAATAAATTTAGTGGAATGACTTCCACTACTCAGTCATTTGTTGAGCTGAAGTTATGATTATAGAGCCAACTTTGACATAAACTTTTGAAGGGAGGAGCTACTTCAGGTGCCGCTGGTTCTGAAAGTAACAGTCTATGTTTGCCATAATGACGTTAAAAAGCCCACTGACCACTTTTGGGGAACAACACACTATACACTTTGCACCTATCAGGGAAATAAAATAAATAATTACTCATCACAGACTTTTTCAGTCCAAATTGATAGATAATGTGCTCAGCTAAGCAAGTATAAAACATATATTTACAATGTGTTAAATTTGGTGACAAATGGAAGCTTTTGGCAGCCACTGTGATATGTTTTGCTTGTAAGTGCAGGGAATGGCTCTGGACAGTACACTGATAAAAAAAAAAAAAAAAAAAGACTAGTAAGATTTAAAGTAAAAAAAAAAAAACTCAAAAGAATTTGCACTTAGAATTTTCAAGTAAATTTATTTCTCAATTTTAAGCAACAGTAACTTCCCATTATCAAGTTCACTGTACTTAACCACTTAATGTGACCACTGGTGAAAATAACGAGTAAGTTTTACATAATTATAATTATGTTCTGTTTATATTACTTCAGTAAAATGCATCAAATATTTTAGAGACGTAAACACTGACAACACAAAAATGTCAGTAAAAATGGAAGTCAATAGTTTTAAAGAACATAATGTTACAAATTCCCTGTTAGTTCTGTTATTTTGTGATTGATGCTTTGTTATTATTAGTCAGGCAGTGCGGAGCAACCGTCGTGGATGGGTGGTTCAATGCAGAATCTGCAATAATAATGTATTTCTGAGTTCATAATAGTAAATAAACTACACATATATATATATATATATCACTCTTTACACCGCTTGAGAAGAGCCCAAAGCGCTTTACATTGCATTATCACATTCACCCATTCACCCATTCACACACACATTCACACACCAGTGGAGGCGTCTGCCATGCAAGGCGCTCAGTCCATCCACTGGGATCAGTTTGGGTTTCAGTGCCTTGCTCAAGGACACTTCGACACAAACTGCATTGCATACTGCATCAAGTGGTCCCTTTTATTTTGAAACACTTCGAACAAGAACAGCTGCACTCATGGTCCTGAAAATGTTAAACTCATCTAAACTAACTAAACCACAACAACACAGTAAAACATAAACACTATTAACGCTGATATTAGTGTTTATTTTTAGCACTAACATAAACCACAATAGTGACATTTGAATCCCCAACTCCCACAGTGAAATGGGGCACAACAGTTTAGCCAAGGGTATTAATTCTTAAACATTAAAGTGGTTCTCATAAATGTAAAAACATATATAAACTGATCTAAATACAATTTTTTTTTACGAACAAAGAAGTTACTTACTGTAAGCAACAGAGATTCAAGAAATGCAGCCTGGCTTGACCAATGGATAGGTATGTGCTGTATTTTGTCATGCTCAAAATTGCAAATTCAAACATGCTCCAAAAAGAAACAAGTCAAATTCACAAAGTATTTTAGTGTTCCTTGCAGGGAATGAAAAAAACATGTAAATGTTACAAGAAGATCTTAAATATGAAGTACCTATTACATAATGTTAATTCCAATACATCGAAAAAATAAGTACATACGTGAAAAAGTAGTTCATATTTTTTTGTGCAATCCATCATAAAATGATTTTTAAGTTAAACAAAAAAACCAGATATAGATATACACCACATACTATGGGTTTCTGCTGTGTATCAGTATGGATTGAGGACAATCTTGACAATAATGACAATAAACAAAAATATAATGAATGCGTTTGTACTTTTTGAACCAGTGGTGCCTTGCTCCTTTTTAGCTCCAAAGGCGTTTGAGTAAACAAACAACAACAGTAAACAAAAAAAAGGTTATAAGCATCCAGGGCAGTATGACTCTTTTATGCTTTAATGATGGAAGGCATATACTTTGACTTCTTTGGTACATAGTTGTACTTTACTAATGATAAAATTTGAAACTGTGAGTTAATGTTTGTGAAAATGAATATTGAAAAGGAAAATTTTTAAACACTTACAGGTCTGAAACTTTAAAGCTATTTTTGTGTTTGTCAATAAGTTCATTTAAGTGAAGAAACCTGTGATTTGGAAAACATATGCTCCAATTCATATATTCTTCCGATGTAGCTCCCACTCCGACGAACACAGACACACACACACACACACACACACACACACACACACACACACACACACACACACACACACACACACACACACACACACACGCACACGGAGTCCATATAAAAACAATGATAGACCTTTTCTTGTGGGAACAATCACTGGGGCAAACACGTCTTCTGTTTGAACAACAGGTGTGAGCTCTGCACCTGGTGCAAGTGTGGGTGAATCGATGAGTGCTCTGTGTGGGTCCACCCAGATCACAGAGGAACTGTGCATAAGAGACTGTGGGGTTCTGTCGTTCACAACTACGTATTTCCCTTCATTTCATCATGCTTCCATCATGACGGTACTTCACAGAATATTCTTTCAGAGGCCAAGGCAAAAGCATGCATTGAGAATGTCAAACTGTACATTTTACATCAATTAGAGAGAGACTGGAATTTGTATATTTTCACTTTCTTGCCAGAGTCTGCATAACATAAGAAGTTTGACATGTTTTGTCAAGAAGAAAATCTCTCAAAAGACCCAGAAAAATCCTTGCATTACAAAAGTAATTTTTAATTCCTAAAAATGGATAACAAATCTTTCAAAGATGAAAAAAAAAAGAAAACCAAATATGTTTTGATATGAAAATGTTTTGCTAAGGCCTTATCTTTGCATTATTCAACATTGTGTGTGTGTGTGTGTGTGTGTGTGTGTGTGTGTGTGTGTGTGTGTGTGTGTGTATATATATATATATATACATATATATACATATATATACATATATATGTCATTAATCACTTACTGAAGACGCACCTCTCTATCTCTCTTTTTTTTTAAATGACACAAAGACCTATACTTGTACGTTCTTCCTCGTTGAGATCCTGTTACTTTCGACCTGAAACCAAGTCAGAAACAGTTGATTGTGTATTTCTTTCCATCATCAGATCTAACCAGAACATTTTAGAATCTGAAGACAGAATATGTGCTTATACAGTTTCCTCACTCTTTCAATAACACTAAGCCGGTCGTGCTGTTTACTCTCCATCAAAGTCAGAGCTTGGAAGGTATTTTTCTTCTGGAGCGGCTTCCCTGGTGTGACACCTGAGCGATGTAGCGTGGCTGTGTGTCTGTGATACGCCAAGCCAATTTACAGGCTCGGCAGGAGAGCTGTCGCTTCTCATCACAACTCACAACCACAGGACACTTCCTCACTGTGTCCCTGTGCTCCTGCTCTCTGCTCCCAAGCCCTTCACTAAAACCTCAACATTTTAGAAGTTATAAATGTGCTTCATGTGCACAGTTTCTTCCTCTTTCTCTTAAACTAAATCTTTTAAGGACAGCAGAGCACAATGGCTTTTTTTTGTATTTATCAAGGCTTGTTTCATTCATCTTTGTTAGATTGAAATTGAATTGTCAAAGTTTGACAAGTTATATATCTTATGTGCACTTGAAACAAAATAAAGTTGGCACAGACAATGGAATATATTACTAAATATATAATTAAAACTCCTGCATGTTCTACAGAATAAATTTGTGTTTGCCAATCCTGTCGCATTTCTAATTGTCTGTCTATAATCAGTCCTGTGTGGATAAATCATGTTGGCCTGCTGTAACTGAAGTTAATGTATAATGTGCCTGTATGGTGCCTCTCCAAGACAAGCATAATCGACTCAAGCACAATGCACCAAGCCCTAGAAACCTCCACGTTTCCGATCCTCTGCCGTTAACTAATGGTACTAATTAGCAAATTAGCCTCATTATATCCAGGGCAGGAGCCAATTTTAATTGAACAGATTTTTGTTTCAAAAAAGAAAAGACAAAACGCCCATTCCTCTATTAACATGCATTGACAGAAAGCACAAAGGCCCCATTGTTTATATTGAGCTTGGCGAGGCAGTGTGAAAAGCTGGCAGTGGTGTGCTTGCATCCGTGTGCATTCGTACATGTGTGTGAGAGAGAGAACGAGAGAGAGTGGTAGCAGCAGGTTGTTTTGTTGTGGCCCAACGGCCCAGCGGCCAGCAGATGTCTTCATGCTCCCAGGGCTAGAGCGTCTCTCCTCTGAGCATCCTCTCCAATTGACTCATTTACCCACAAAGCAGACTGCTTGTTCCCTTCCCACGTAATAGGCTAATTACTGTTTTAATGATTCTGTATATCCTTTTCTCCACTTTTGTTCAAGGGTTGTTTGAGAGCAGCTTTTGGATTTTTTGTTCATGTAAATGTGAAAAAATACAGCGAGGACACACTGTGCACCCTAGATCTATAATTCACTCATATTTTAACAAACTGCAAAATGGAATGTGCAATTGTAATGTTGTGTTACCACCGTAGTACTTTTGAATGCAGTTTAAATAGGGAAAAACATGTCTAAATAGAAATGCACATTTTTATCAAAGCATTATCTCCAGATGAAGGCATTAAAATAAATATTCTCATTCACCCAAAACAGTTTTTTCACTGTTATAAGCCAGTTAGAATATGCTTTTTATTGTCACCAGTGAGCAGGCACAGCCAAACACATCTAAATCTCTGAACATCTCTTAAAATATATTGAAGGAAATCTGTTTGTAATGCTATGGGTTTGAAAAGGGCCCAATCTGCAATGGTAAAAACAGACAATGTAACAAAAACAGGATTGCACAGACAGGGGGCGAGGAGACAGTAAGGTGCAAATGACAATATTGCAGAATAATCAGGAGAGGTGTGGGAGAATAGCAGCACAGACAAGAGCAGAGCAATAATACAATAGAGAGGAGGGAAGAGAGGATACACGTTAACCAGATTGTAACTAGAAACCAGAAACCACCAAAACAACTCAAAAGAAAAGTCCAAAATGCATCAGGTGAAAGGAGAGTGGTTTAGGGAGAGGGGGAAAAACAATCAATGTTCAAAGATTCTCAACATAAGTTGAGCAGGCAGGACAGCTCAAGAGGGCAACTCGGAAAAGGCACCAGACAGGGGCCAAACCAGTGGCCAAAGGTGGCAAAACCTGTTCAAAGGGCAAGCCAGGGACCAAAGGAGAAAAAGTCCCTTCGGGGACAGTCGGAAGGCTGAAGGCAACAACGCCTGTCCAAGGGGGCGTGCAGAAGGCGGAAGGCATCCAAAGGGGAAGGAGCAGGCGGTCGGATGTGACAAACCCTCTCTGGGGGCCAAACTGGAGGTCCGAATGTGACTAAATCCCGCTGGGGGACTGAACGAGGGGCCAAACAGGGGCCAAAAGGCCCCATCAGGGGCCAAGCCTCTCCGGAGGCTGTGCAAGGGGCCAAAAGCAACAAAGCTTGTCCAAGGGCTGAGCAGCAAGGACAAGCAGAGGGCCAAAGGGAACAAAGCCTCTCCGGGGGCAGAGAAGGGAGCCAAACAAGGGGCCAAGTCCAACAAAGCCTCTCCGGGGGCCAAGATGAAGCCAAACAAAGGGCCAAAGGTAACAAAGCCTCTCCGGGGGCCAATGAGGGGCCAGACGTTCAACAGACCTTCTCAGTGGGCTGGGCAGCTGACCGAAGGCCCATGTCTGTGGTCCAAACAGGGGACCAAGGCACCAAGGCCTTTCTGGAGGCTGAGCAGGGATCGAAGGCGACAGAGCCTCTCTGAAGTCCAAACAGGGGGCCAAAGGCAGAAAAGCCTCTCCGGGGGCTGAGCAGGTGACCGAAGGCACCAGAGCCTCTCTGGAGGCCGAACAGGGGGCCAAAGGCAGAAAAGCCTCTCCGGGGGCTGAGCAGGTGACCGAAGGCGACAGAGCCTCTCCAGAGTCCCAATAGAGGGCCAAAGGCAACGAGGCATCTCTGGAGTCCGAACAGGGGGCCAATGGCAGAAAAGCCTCTCCGGGGGCTGAGCAGGTGACCGAAGGCGACAAAGCCTCTCCAGAGTCCCAATAGAGGGCCAAAGGCAACGAGGCATCTCTGGAGGCTGAGCAGGTGACCAAAGGCGACAAAGCCTCTCTAGGGTATGATGAAGTCGACATTGCCCCTCCGGGATCTGAGCTAAGGGCTGATAACGTCCAAGTCCCTCTAGGGAACGTGCAGGGGGCTGAAGGTGACCAAGTCCCTCCTTTGGCTGTCCAAAGTGTAAATGACAACAAAGTCCCTCTGGGGAAAGTACCACAAACCAACGACAGCAAGGAGCACAGAAGGCCGATGGTAACGAAGGCAAAGTTTCACAGGGGCGCAACTAGAAAAAAGGCGTGCCCAAAAACTTAACTAATCCTTTGAAGGCATGTCCTCCAGGATCCTCTCATGAAATTTTATCTTTCATTGAACATGAGAATTCAAGCTTCACCTCGTGGGGCTCCTCAGTTGGGCAGATGAGGTCTACCAAATCAATGTCAGTCGCTTCTTGTTGTTGTGGTGTTGTATAAGAAAGCGATCAATTGCAGACTGGGGATCAGAACAAAAAGCAATCTTTAACAGTGAAGTAAAAATTCAAAACAAAAAGTATTTTCACGAAGGTTAAATAAAAACAAAGTTGAAACAATATCACAGCTTAAATCAAAAATCCATGAGGGACAAGAGTAAATAAATTTGCAACACAAGTGAACAAAGGTTGATGATGTTAGAAGTTCTCAAAAAGTGAATCCAAAGTGTTTCAGTTGTCACAAGTTTGCTTGCAATAGAGAGTCATTCCCACTAGTTTCGTGTGACTGAATGCAGGTCAAACTAAAAGGTACACCTCTTTTTCAAGAAATGTGTGTTTTTTGGTTGTTTTTCATTTAAAATAGTTTTAATGATGTTATTGTTGTTCAAGCACTTTTTATTCTTCTCATGTTGGTTTTACATTTGAAAATGTATACATCCTGTCACATTTGAGAGCTTACTGAAAGACTACCGATTACCCAGACAGGACAGCAGATATTGCACCTGGGATGTTTAGGCTTCTCTTGTTAACAGTAGTGAAGATTTGCCACTTTTTTTTGCATAGTGTATGAAATTACCCTAATAGATGTTTATAAAGGCCTGTTCATGCTTTCCACATCCACATGTTGACGCTTGTACTGAAGGCCTTCCTACCACCGCACTACCACTACGTTTCCTTTTGTCCTCCTCTTACGTCAAAATTAACAAATACAGGAGCTCAACTTGATTGCCTTTTGGTTGGGACACCATTTTGGTTTTGATTGCTCATGTGTGCAGCTTGTTTGCCGACGGAAACAAATGCACATGTGTGGAATGCGTGCGCCATGAACTCAAAATGTATGAATGGATATGCATGTGCGCAGTACGTGCAAGTACAAAGTGGTCTGCAGACGTGCAATGTGGAAAGCATGAACAGGCCTTAAAGGAATACTCCGACGATTTTGGACCCACGCCCTATCCCTATCATTTACAAAGTGAGATAAGCTCATAAATACCTTTTTTGTGTATGTGCATCCACTGGGTTTCTCCCAGCTGTTAGCTTCGTAGTTAGCTTAGCTCAGTTGCTGGAGGTGAAGAGGAAACAGAGCCGGACTGACGAAAGTGGACAAAATACTCCTTCCAGTGGTCCAGGGGATGGTGTATTAGCACGTGAAGTAAATCCGAATGGTTATAAAACATTTTAAAAGATGTGTTTTCTTTTCATTCCGTTAAAATAATGTTTTGATACACACAGATCTGCGCATGCGCAGTGCTCCGCGGAAGGATATACCGGAGCACAGCAGTAGCAGCTATAGACTCCGCCGCTGTGCTGGGTTCAAATACCAGCCGGGACCTTCTTGCTGTGGCAAGAGCGCTAACCACTGCGCCACCGTGCGGCCCATGAAAATAATTGAGATTTGAAATTATAACGCAATTCAGTAGATCCCTTTTTAAAATCATACTTCATATTAGCATGATTTATTTTAAAATATGAAGTGCTTGTCAACAATTACTTGGCATCCTGGTGTTAAATTGTTCCTGATTAGAAGATGAGTGCTATGTTATCTTTAACAAGCAATTTAAGTATAATTTAAAGCATTAAAAGAACTGGCATTGCCATGATCATTATAAAAGTGATTTTTTGAAATGTTGAAAACACTATTTTCTTAATAGCAAATCAAGGTGTCTGAGAGTTAAATTTGCTTAGAAAGGGTTAGAACATGAAAGCTGTCGTGCTTTGTGTTCAGTGCATTTTAAAAGGTTTGGTAAATATTGTTTATGCATGTGTGTGTATGTGTGTGGGCAAAATAGCAGCATTGTACTAAAGTGAATGACACAAGGAGAAAGCACGCTGATGTTTGAGCCAAAGTCAGACAGTTTGCAGTGTTTTCAGGAGGAACGAGGCGTCACTAGCCAGCTGTTGCTCAATAAGACGTGGCCCCTGTCCATTAGGCCAGAGGAGTTAATAAGACATGAGACAGGCCAGACCCAAGTGAGGAATGAAGGTCATTGAGTCACCAAACAGACTGCATCCATCCAAGTGGGCCAACATTTCATACAGCCTACAGACAAATACAGCACATACGCAGCCTGCTTGGGCTTTCAGTCACACACAGACACACACACTCACGAGGAGCTGTTCGTTTGCTGACTATGAAAAAACTAATCCTTCTCAATGGATGACACCCTCTGACAAACAAGCAGTCATTCCACCTGACTTGTTAGCACTTAACAGGTTGACACTGACCACGAAGAACGACGTTCACAATTTCATGGCTAGTTTAACATTCAGTTGTGTTTTTGGTGTTCCATTGCAAAGAAAACCTATGAACCATCATCACCTCTCTCACTCACCATCATTCAAATACCAAACCATTACACTGACAGAACTCTTTATCACTCTTTGGTCATCTCAGCTGTACCCTCAATCGAGTTAATGCAAACTAAAATCTGAGATTTCTTGAAGGGAATCATGTACCTCTAGAAATTGTATGATTACCCACATGCAATTTCTACTCAAAAAATTATTTGTAGCATTTGACTGGACAATCATCCAGGTGTAGGTTGTTCTTAAATGCTATGGTCATGCCCTGCCTGCTGTTTAGGATTCTTTACTACCTGTAATGCTAAACTGTGATCAGTCCACTCCTGTAGCCTTGCATAACAACTGAACGGTTGCACCTCCAGTATTGTCAACGTGCCTGTAACACTCTGCTCTGGCGTTAGCAAACGCAGGGCAACGCTGCAGCCAATGAAGCAGCTCCGCTGTGGATCGAGTGAGTGCAGACTTTACTGATCGTACTGTAGATTCATTAACTGATGAAAGCATTTTCCGGTGGGGCTCCTCAGTGTAATGGACCAACTATAGATGGGTTTGTTTGTTCTTGAGTGAGGAGGACCATGCAGTTCCTACAGGGACTTAACATTAGTTCCATTGAGTGAGTCGACCATCTGCCCACCATTAACCCCAGAACCCTCCTTCTCTTTACAGGCTGGACAATTTGCTTAATATGGCCTATGGCGTAAAGAGGTAATTAAAAACTTCACCCAATGCCAGATGTCCATGTTGACTCAATGATTTTTCAATATCTTTTTTTAAGTTCCTAATTTTTTGTTTTTTGTTTTTTGTTTTTTTTCCTTGTATTTTTGCAGTCACTTTGCGTTTGATGATTCGTTCCAGGTCAACTGCATCTTTGGTTCTTTGATTTGTTTGGTTTTTCTCGTCCGCTTGAGTTGGCATTGAAACCCTCCCAACCAACTAAGGTGTTCCAAAAAAAAAAAAAAAGTGATTTGTTTTTAGTGGTGATGAATTTACTTTGTTTTGATCATGACAAGTGCTGGTGTTGTTTGAATTGTTTTGGGTTATTTCTGTGCACTGAAAGGATTTTTTTCTATCGTGTAAAATTCCTAATTTCTAGATGTGTGTTGTTGTTTTTTTCTACCGGATTCAGGTTCTCCGGCCTTGTTACTCCACAACTATAGCTTGGAAGCGGTTTCTTTTTCGTAATAAATGAAAAAATGTGTTCTTATTACCATTAAAAGTAAAATGTGTTTATTGGCAATCATCCTTGTGGATTGATTAATCCTGAATGTTAGATGTATTCTTGCAGTGCAAACCATGATGATATAAACTACATATATCTTCACCTTCTTGGCAGTACTAACACAGATCATGAAGTGTTTAGTTAGGACTTGAGATAAGGCTGGATGAACCTGGATCCCTGCTGGAAACAGAAGTGCTGTTTCACTGCAGACAGTGCTAGCTTTGCTCGGCTCTGCTCGAATTCCTTCCTTTTGCCTCCATGTTTCATTTTGCTTTCTCGCTATCATAGGTATTATATAAACCCGAGCAGCAGCCACTATGGTGACAGATGTTTTGTGTGCCGACAGTGGCACATTGCATGTTTGAAAGCTCAGAAGGCCCCATCTTAGCAACTCAAAAAGAGCTAAAGTTTCCCTGAAGAGAATTTTTTTAGTTTTTCTCCAAGGTTGTGGTACACCTAGACTTTGTCAAATGCAGAGATCAGGACTTTGAATACTGACGCACTGATGCATTTTCAAGATTAACCTTGAGTAATTCCCCTCTCCAGTTAGTGGTTTGCTCGCATTCTGTGTATTTTTAGATGAATCGTCAAAATAGTGTCCGAATATGATGCCGTAATTGCGTAGCATGTTATCAAGTGTTTTGTTTTTTGTCTTTCTCCCCCCCTGTGATATGAGGTTATTTATATGAAATGAAAGAGAAGAAAAGTGTAGAGCTGAAAACAGTTTAGCTTTAGAAAGGACCAAATAGATATCTGGCCAGCTTCTCTGTTGCTATGCAACCCCTGGTCTCGACTGTAACACGGGTTAGTGTTTGGTCCCACTCTGATGGGTACGTTTGCATACACGTTTATACCTATAAACACACGTACAAGCAGCCCCCGATCCTGCAGCAGCAGTGTCAGTGAGTACCTCAACAAGGCCTAGTAGCTTTGGGTTTGCTGTCATAGAAGTGTCATGCTTACAGCAACAGAAAAAAAATGTTATATTAGAGTCTTCTAGGTAATATATTTTTATTAATCTACATTGTATTATATGCACATTTGAGTTAAATTCAAGCATCAACGTCTAATCAATTCTAAAAGACTGTGCAGCCATTGAATGAACCACCCCCGGCATTGTATTAACATTCTCTACAACTGCAAAGGCAGGAGGCAGACTGCACGACCAAAGTCATGCAGGAAGGTCGTAGTGATTGTCGACCAGTCACTGGAAAGAGAAGGCTGAGGGCCCTGAGCAGCAAGCAGCGCTATCGATCAGTGCCACGAGTTCTGCAATAGAACAAACCAAAGTACCCTGCGGGAGGGGGGAGCGGGTTGAGGAATATACACTTTGTACCTTAATGCCACTGGTCTGTAGTGTTTCCATTTCTATTCAGTTTGCTCCCTCCTTTTTCTGAAAAAAAAAAGAAAAGAAAAAACGCTTTCTCTGAGACAGCTGCAGCAAAGCGGAAATCTCAATTAAAGCATTCCCAATAATGCCTATAGTCGTTTTTTAGAGAGAGGTGGCATAAAAAAAAATGAACCTTTTTATCTCATTTACCTTTTATTTAAAAGTGGGTTTTTTTTTTCCCCCTCCGTTCCCTTTCCTTTGAGCGGAAAGGCAATTAAGTGAAGTCAACTGAGGATTCAAATCTCTTGCATCACAAGAAAAAGGAGAAGATTATGAGGAAAATGAGAACAGATTTAGCAGGCTGGTGCATGATCTTTGATGAATTTCTAGCAATGGTTTAATTCAACAACTTCCTGCAATTTAGTACCTAAAGGAGCCACTCAAGGATTTCGTCTGCATCCCCTTCAGTAAAATTAAAAGCCCAGCAGGCTCGGCACTGCTGTCGTTTCTGACGGGATACCTATTAGAAGGGAGGAGCTCTCGGATGACAGCAGGAATGCAGACGCAGATTTGTGCATATACATTTCAGTGTACATGCACACACACAAATACACACATACACACACACACAAACACCTATATATTATGTGCATTTGCAGTGCATCTCAATCTATCTGACCTGAAGAAGTTTGGGCTTGGAGATCATTGTGTTTGTGGTTAGATTGGTTGTAGAAAGAAGCATATCTTTCAGGTGAAATTGATTTGGAAGAAGGGTTCAATGTTGAATTGGCAGGTGAAGCAAGATTGAGACCAAGTATTTCACAGGTGTAAGGACATTTCAAGTGCAGTAGATACAGACACTTTTTGACGATATGCCTTAACCCATGAAGTTAACACTTGCTGTTTTTTCTCTGTCCTCTTTCCCTCCTACCCTGCTTCTTCTCTCAGGTTTTCTCCCATCACCATTGATAGCATGACCAGCCTGGTTGGTATGAACATCCCCGGGCACACAGGCACTGGTTGGTGCATCTTTGTGTACAACCTGTCCCCAGATTCAGACGAGAGTGTGCTCTGGCAACTGTTCGGGCCATTCGGCGCAGTCAACAATGTCAAGGTGATCCGTGACTTCAACACTAATAAGTGCAAAGGCTTCGGATTTGTCACCATGACAAATTACGACGAGGCAGCCATGGCCATTGCCAGTCTCAACGGCTACAGGTTGGGCGACCGTGTCTTGCAAGTCTCCTTCAAGACTAACAAGACACACAAGTCCTGAACTTTAGCAGGTAGAAGCAGTTGCCCCGCGACTTTGTCTGCTCCAAAGTTGCCCCCAATCCCCTCCTACCCCCCACCTCCACCCATCCTTTAGGCCCTTCAGTCACTACCACTTCTACCACCTTACAGCAGCCATCTAACACAGCAAACTCCAACAGGAACACAAAGCAACCGAACAAACATCAAACAAATTGAACTAGAAATGGCTTATATTATAACTTTGGACCTATAAGCCAATGTTGCCTAAGTATTACAAAAATGAAATGATGAAAAGTTTTTGGAAGCTCCTGTGATAATGCAGGCTTCTCTATGTTGTATATTCTTTCTGTTTGTTGTGATTGTTAAAATGATTTGTTCTCTTCTGTGTAAACAGTAGCAAATCTCTGTATCCCCTTATTTCAGAGAAGAGAACATCCTTTTTAGATTGGAACCTTTTCTCTGTCTTAATTCAGGATTTGTTTTTTTTGTTTGTTTTTTGTTTTTGTTTTTTGTTTTAGTTTTTGTAAATCCGGATCCACTGTCGTTAGTATTATATGCCTCCCTGTCAGTGAAAGGGAGGGGGCTCTTTTTTAAATTGGTGAATCATTCATTCATTTTTAGTGTGTTTTACAAATTTCCCCTTATTGATTATTAATGGGATTTCACCATCCCGGATGTAAAAAAAAAAAAAAGTTTCTAACATTGTTTTTGTTTTGTATCGCAAACAAAACATATTGTCTTTCCTCACTGGGGTTCAGGGAGATGGGGCGAGGGAGGGGTTGGGTTAGCTTTCCTGATGACACGTTCAGTAATTTAAAAAAACTAAAAAAATAACACTGTTGCCAAAGAGAAGATCTCTTTGCTTGAAAAAAACGCGTTTAGAAAAAGATAAAAATAAATAGAAAGAAGATCTATTTTTATAAATGATAATTAAAATAATAATTATTGAAGAATTTTTACAAGAATCTGGATTTGAAAAGAAAAATATTTTGACTGGCTAACTGGGGGGGCTGGGGTGGGTGGGAGGGGGCGCCACCTTGTCTTGTCGTTCTGCCGTGGTACTTTATAAGATCACAGATTGTTTGTTTTTTGGGGAATCCAAGTTGGCAATGATTTTGTAGATGGAAGGATTTGTGAAAAGGGATGCAAACTGAGGCAGGTGATTTTGGTAATTTTTCACATGTGTACTAGTGCGTAATTATTCAACAGCGATACCCAAAAGGGAAGGGAAAGGGGTCTTTCCAAGGCCTAACCATCCTTATAGTCCAGAGCCCAAAGCAAGAAGACCCTTTGTTCACTTGTTTTCTTGTTTTCTTTGTCATCAGTCGATATGAGATATCAGTAAATAATTATATACACATATATCCATTTAGAGAGCATAATATACATTATCTATATCATTTTCTTCGCTCTGCGTTTGTGAACTTACATTTGAGAAGAACTTCCTTTTAGCTATCAACAGTAGGTGCTATACTACATTATTCACATATCTTAAATATTCAAGTTTGTTGTTCTATGTGTTGTTTAAAGGAAAAAAAAATACTTCAATGTTGGCATTGAATTGAGCTGCTGTTCTTTGTTTAATATTTGTTTAATGTCGGCCCAAATATCTGGTGAGTCCATTTCTTTCCTGAACAACCAGATTAAATGATTTCGGGGCCTTGTAAGAATCACTGAACAAACCCTTATTTTGTGATTTTTTTTTTTATTTATTTATTTTTTTACCCTTATGTTTGGCTTGCTGACTTTTAAGTTACTTGCTGAGCGTGAAACGTTTGTCAAAACTTAATGATGATTAGCTAGTTCTGTTAGTCTAGATATTTGTTTCCTTAAAAAGGATCTATGACAACTGTGTCTTTATTTGCTGTGTACAAATAGATGATATATATAAATATATATATAGTCTACATTTGTTTTACAATATCTACTGTACTATCTGAGTTGTCACTGTTCTTTTGTTTGAGCTTGTCTTTTTCATATGACGATTTATTATGAAGTGGTGGTTCAGTTACTTAGAAAAACTTGTGAGGAAACTGTTCAATTGTTGTCATGTTGCTTGTGGAGAAAAAAAAATTGGATTAACTTTCAGTTGAAACCGCGGCAAAAGATACCGAACAAAAGCTTAGAATATAGCTGTATTTGTTTAACAGTTTATTTACTTATCAATTTTTTAATCTATTTATTTTTTCTATTTATTTGTATTTATTATATATTTATGAATTTAATAATTTATCTGTGTATTTATGTATTTATTTGTTTCATTGTCTGTGTATTTACGTGATTCTGGTACAGGGAGGGGGGCGTTTCTGAGCAAAAGGGAACAAAGCGACTAGTGGAGAGGCTCTTCCAGTAGTCCACTGCACTGAGAGAACTTTTAGTACGTTTGTGCTTTGTACCAATATATCAAAATTACAATATAAAAAAAATCTAAAAGTCAAGAAAACTGAAAAAAATGTCTGGAGGGTTAGGGGACGCTCTTCCCTTATTACTAGAAACAGTTACTCGCTATGCATAACCTAGTTAATAGTTAAATTTGCTATTGCTTTTTTCTTGTCTTGTTAAGATGAAATCTTTAGATCTTTTTCAATAAAGTTTAGTCTTAATAGAATGTTATAAACAGTTGTTCTGGTTCAATATAACCTGTGATAAGTTTGTGTAGTTCTAAAAAGCCACTCCGTCCACACCCTCCCTCCACTTACTACCGCTTTGTGATGAAACCTTATGCAAAAATGTGGGTCTGAAGGCATAGTTTTCAGTTTTCAATGAACATTTTATACAACATTCAGCTTTCAGAGGCTTGGGCAGATAAATTTGAAAACAAATTTGCTGTTTGAGGGTCATTCATTGCACTGGACTAAATCGGTCACTGAAGAGTCAGAACCTATTTTTAAGATTATTCATCATGTTTTCAAATGACATACCAACAAATATTTAAAAATGAGAAATTGTTACTGTTGCACACCAACTGTTATTTGCAGCAGTTGTTGCTATACTTAAGAAATACTCTGGAGGTATAAAAAAGGGGATTGTACCAATTCTATATTTTATATACTCTAATATGATATATATTATATATTTTGAAAGGTGAAAGGTAAGGGACTGGTTCCAGAAGTATAAATATAAGGAATTGGATTTTTTTTGTTTGTTGTTAAGACTTGAAAACATGAAGGAGGTGTGTGGAGAGCATCCGAAACACTCAGACGCATGCTCGCATTATACATCCTCCTCTCTCACACCTCACTCGTCTGACAAGCCGGGTCATCAAATCTCATCAACCATCATCAAGTCATCGTTCACCCACATGCATAGTGTTTTTACATCATAACGGCAACAAACCAACCCATTATCCCACCGACCAACCAACCAACTAACCAGACCCCTTCATGCTCCCTGCCGCCGTCAGGGGCTTGAATTATGCAACGACCCCAGTAGAATGTTCTGATGTGTGAACAAATTTCCTACACTGTACGACTTTTGAACTCTTACGATGCGTGCCTGTGTTCCGCCTAGACCCTGTGTACACAAGTGTTTGTGTATGTGTGTGTGTGTCTGTGTGTGTCTGTGTGTGTGCGCGCATGTGCGCATGTTTGCAGGCATGTTCCTTTCTGTAACTGTTTGTCTGTTGTGCAATTGTCCACACATCCCTTCATACCAGTGCGGAGTACATCCATGTCTGTATGTCTTTGTGCAATTCTGTGTTTTTAGTTCACATTTACACACAAGTGTGTGTCTCCCTGAATGCATGTGCGCACATGTGTGGCCGAGATAGCGCGAGTGACTGCTGAGAGGTGAGCGTGTGTGTGTGTCTGTGTGTGTGCATGTCAGGGCGTTTGAAACATGGGGCTGCGTCACCTTGCTCTATGCCCAACCCCTATGGCTCACACCATCCCCAGTAGCGCCTTATAGTGGCAGCCTGCCAGTAGGAACAATGCAGCCAGTAGTGGAGGAGGGAAGGTGAACAGAGGAACTAGGCTCTTCTTGTCAGTTTTCATTTTCCTCCTGAGACGTGTTTGTTTACTATCTGAAAAATCTATAAATGAAATCTTTAAAGACAAAAAAGACGAAAAAATGTTCACAGGGCCCCATGACCGCGGCTCTCTCTACTCTCTCTTGCTTATGTTATTACTTAACAATTATCAATGATGATTATTATGATTATTATTGCTATTATTCTTAGTATTCTTATTCTTATTATTAATCCAATTACTGCGATGAATGACTTCATGTTATCCTTGCTAGTTTAGGTCATTTCTGAAACTGGAAACAAAATAAAAATCTTGCTGTAAATGTTTGTTTTTTCTTTTTCATAAAACTGTTGTGTTTGAATTATTTGTACTTTTGAATGTTGGGACAATAAAATGAGGTGTTAAGAGCTCTGGTGTTTGTTGTCCTGATGAATGAGACATTTCATATACATTTTGTATGCAAATACAAGAGTCAACCTCTTTTGAGTTTACTGTCCGCCTCAATTTCAGCTTAATTGGCTGTGAAAAGATGGAATAATAACCGAATGTTGACAACTCCAAAAAGTTCATTTAATGGCAGAAATAGGTACGGTATGTTCGGTATTTTTTATGAACTGTATTATGATCAGTGGAAACAGTTCTAATGGAGAAAAATGGAGTATGAAATCCTCAATTGATGTGTTTCTTAAGACTAATTTCTTTAAAGACAAAAGACTGCAAAGTGTGGGTTTTACAATCACCTTCAAGTCTGAGTAAACGTGAATACTTTCTCAGTGTTCAGTTTTTTCAAGAAATAACTGCTTATTTGAGCTGATTAAAAACATTCATTCACTCAGTAAAGGAAATACTAATTCGTCACAGGTTGATACATTGTTCATCCTTTGTCTTTCAACATGACGCAAAATCTAAAATTAGTTTTTCCAGACAGCAGAACTGAAGTCGTAAATCACAGATTTAATCTGCGTTCGCAGTGACCTTTTAGCTACTGAGGGACAGTCGCAGCTGTGCGGGTGTATCGCCGCAGACATAAAACGCAGCACTGATCTCAGCCAGCCCTCTTAGGTGCAGCAAAAGGACAAGAGGGAGGAATCGGGTGGAGCCACATCACTGAGATCATACTGCCCCCTGCATCTCCACTGATAACTCGAATGCCAGCTAGTTACTTCTTACAGGTGAAAATCAGGGGTTTTTGTGGTGATAGTTTGCTTGTCAATACGACAATTTCAGTAGTACAAGGACGTCTGAATTTAAATACTACAAAAAGAAAATATGACAGTATACTGAATAAAAAAAAACGACAAATGGCTCAAAAGTAAAGTTTTTCCAAATTAAAATAATTTTAAAGAATGGCAAGTTAGTGCAAGATTGGTAGATGCAAAAAGCGTCCTGCAGCAGGCCCTGGCAAAGATTTATGAAACCACACAGATATATCATTATTATTATTATTATTATTATTATTATTATTATTATTATTAATATTATTATTATTATTATTATTATTATTTATAGTGATAATGAATGTTATTACACCATCATACCTTTTAAAATACAGTTTATGTTGTGGCAAGAGCTTTTTCACAATATGCTCATTTTTCCTACAATCCAAGATAAAACCATCACAGTGTTTGGCGACTGTTTCTGTAACTTTGTCATTTTAATTGCCCCTTGAAAATAATGGTGGGATCGTATTTTGTTTGGGAAATTCTAAACAACTCTCAGATCAGCGGAAAAGCTGTAACTTGTTGAAATGTTAATCCTTTTGAGCAAATCCTATATATATATATATATATATATATATATATATATATATATATATATATATATATATATATATATATATATATATATATATATATATATACCCAATACAATGTTCCCTTGGAAGTCATATATATTTTTCTAAAAGCAATGTTTTAGGACTCAATTCAAAGCTCAGAAAAGTCTGTGGAGCCTTAGATCAAGGGGGGGTGGGGCCGATCAGCAGGCCAAGGGGAGGAGAGTATAAGTCTCCATGGAGCAGGATTTTCTAGAGAAGTGGAGCATTTCAACTTGTTTGGTTGGAGTTTGAAGTCCATTCATATATTTCGGTGAAGATATTGATATGTCAGCATGATGATAATGCGTTTGTTTCTTGCAGAATCAGGGAGCGGGTGAAGTGTGAAGAATAAGTGGGAATGGATGTTTTTACTTGTATCCTCACATCATGATCTTACCAGAGTTATTTTGAATGTACTGAAGTTTTTACCAAGAACCGTAATGAGAAGTGCATCACAGTCTGGATGAAACCAAGAGATGGATGAATTTTTCTTCCATCAGGTATGATGAATCTGGAACAGAGCTCAGCATTGTTCTTTGGATGATGAAAGAAAGTCTGGCGGATGACTGATATGGTCATCACTGTTCAAATGACATCTGTTTTAATACCATAGTTGTTGACAGTTGTAGAGAAGGAATGACTTGACCTGAGAAGGTGAAGTGAGGCTAGTGATGGGGAATAAGCAGACCTGGTGTGGGGTGCCAAAAAGGACATCTTCGGTTTTAGAGCTGCTCTTCATCCACATCACGACTGTGGTGAGCGTCACTAGTGGTGGAGCTGCAGAGGACTTTTTGTTTTTAATATTTAGTTGTGTATCCACTGTGATTCCAGACTCCATGTTGATTTTTGATGTGACCAATTGGCAGAATATATTTCTTTAAATTATTCAACAAAGGGTTCTTTACTTTGTGGGGAAAAACACCTAAATGTGTATAATGAGCATTAGGGTTCATGATGTGTGACAACTCTGAATATTATTTGGATTTCAAATTAAACAAAAGCTATTATCGTTAATTGCCGACACAATTCTGATACAATCATAGTTTTCCTAAGTGAATATGTCAAACTAAGGCAGACCGTGAATCGCAGGTAAGAGAGTAGAACAGCTGTAACCACAAGATATTCAGTAATAATCGCTTTCATCGCTTATATCAAACTGTCAACAACCAGGATTATCGAAAATAGTCAAAATATCACCTTTTATGTTAAAATGGTGCTTCAGCAGTATTTACCTAATGATTTCAGCGTAGCGTAATTAAAGCCAACAGATGGCTGTTTAAACCCCTGCGAACACACCTGAGGCACAGTGGATGCAGGCCATTGCTAGTTAATGCTAAATCTGACTGAAAGGACCAGGACAGAGAAACAGGAACTCCGTGGCTAGGTTGATGTTACAACAAGCCCAGAGAAAATTCAGTAATTGTAGTTGTTTTATTATTTAGTCATTGTTGTCAGATACTCTTACCTTCCTGCCAAAAGTACTGGCAAAAGTACTGGCAAAAGTAATGCATTATTCCCAAACAATTCCAATTCAGGCTTCATAGGAAGAAGACAAAAGAAATAGTAAGGTACAGCTTTAACTCCTCAGCTATTCTAAGCAAGCTTATAAGATTCGTTACCATAAAAATGGTCAGAAAAATAGAAACCAGCAGGGAAATGTACACTATAAATAAATGATGGTTGTCTGTGGATTCCAGTTGTCAAAGTAATAAGTGATGTCCAGCAGCACAAGCTCCGCTTTATATGTTCGTAATCAAGTTCCCATTAAAGAGCATTACAGCAAGCGCAGAGGTTACGGTAGCGGAAAGACTGATATGTTGAACCACTTTTGACTTCCCTCTCCTGTTGTAAGCAAATTAATGATCCTCTGCTCTCATCAAGGCCAAAGTAGATGAGGACGTTCTGCATCTGCCGTGAAGTTCCCTTTGAACTGACCATCTTGGCGGTTTAGAAGTATTAAAACTGCACTCGACACAAAAGTGGATGATTTGTGCTTTGGCATGGGCTACATGAAGGAGTCAACAGCTTTCACATTACTGTTACTCAGATGTGGATAAAACAAAATTCAGCATGACGGAAAATATCTGATGCAAACAAGATGCTTAAATTGCAAAGGGAGCGAAAGTGCTCTCGTTACTGAGAGTTGTTAGGTTTAATATGGCTCAGTTCTCACCATATTCTGTCACCAGGTGCAACCATATGATACTGCCTCTCAGTTTCTATATAAACCACTTTTCATCTGTCTGGGTGAGAGCTGATCACACTCACTCCATGGTGTGAATGTCAGCATCCTGCCGTGCTGTGATGTAGACGGCAGTTCTGCCAAATGACAAGCATGAGCCGCGCAGTCGGAAGCATATTATTTCATAAGGAGCTACTTGTCTTTGACAAATCTTCCGTAGTCAAATGTGTGCAGTGGGGGAGTTGTTTTTGCCCTCTAGCTCTCCTTGAAACACACTGGCACTGATGGGGTAACTCTGCACACCTTCTTGTCCCTCAAACAGTCTAATCAAAAGACCCTCAACAACCTCAAGGTGTCGTTCGCTTTAATCTACATTTTGGCATTACTGCACTGATCGCACTGGTCAGACTTCCTGTAATAGTAAAGTAAATTCCACAAGTTGTATAGTTTGCTTTCAGTGCATTCACTGCTTAAAATCAAATACTGTTTGAATAAACATTGTGTCTTTATTCAACAATTGTTTGGTGATTTTCACATTTTCTCTTGATAACAGTGTGAAGACCCTGTGAAACAATGTCCAAGTCAGGTATGGCATTTAGGAGGTGTGGGTGGAGGCTTATATTTAGGGCATGTTCAGTTAATTAAATCGATAATTTCCATGAATACCTTCTCAAAAAAAAAAAAAAAATCTCATATTGCTGGTATGAATTAGATATTCTCACAATCTGAAGTCAGTTTTAGCATCTCTGCCTTACCTTACCCTGTTCCTGGCTGACAGTCACACACATACACACAAATACACAAAGTATTAGCAGAGAGTAAGAGAGTGCTGTTTAAATCAAAGTGAGTGAATGTCTAGGGAGACAAATCCTTCACAAAATGTGACCTTTTTGGTTACAGTCACCATGTGTTTTGTTTTGTTTTGTTTTGTTTCAATTACAAAACATTTTGTTGGCCACCTAACTTGTTTCTGTTCAGCAGGTCACTTGATGCTGTGTTTGGATCCGAAAGAGAAGCAGAGGCAGCTTCTCTTTTCTGCTGTTGAAAACGTGTGAATGGCGATGGCACTGTCAGCACTGGTACTTCCTTGGAGAGCAAGTGACACTCATCAGGGTATAATAAAGCACCGGTTTTCATTTGGGAAATTTATGGTCCCCGAGGGCTTTACTTGCAATCTGCTCTCCTGTGAAGTCTTTTAATTTCACTGTTATATTTCCAGCACCATGGGATCCCAGTGTTTTTGCTTAGAGGCAGTATTTTTTTTTTCAGTACACACAATCTGCCGCCATGTTGTGACGTATGTCAAGGCATCATAGCAGTCCACAATGAACCAGCATAGCTGTATACCGATGATGAGGGAGAGCAGACCACTAGTTATCACAATATTAAATAGTGATGATATTTCTTGTTTAAGTGAAAAGCTGTCTCGTGGGCATAGGACAGAAATCTGTCAGACTGTGAGCTATCTAAACCTATATATGCAGGGCCGGTCCTAGGCATAGGCAAACTAGACGGTCACCTAGGGCGCAGTGTACAGGGGGGGGGGGGGATGGGTTCTTCCGCGTTCCATGCATGCGGACTGATGCCTGTGCCCTCAGAGAAAACGAACTGTGCGAACTGTATGTACATGACCAAAATGGCAACCAAGAGAAAGCAGAGGGAGACACAGCTCCTGTGTCTCCTGTATTTAGCCGAAGAAGAGGTAAAGAACAAGCGTCAGTACAATGTTCGGTGGCGGTACTGGAGAACACTCTGGCTGGTGCATGCGCGACAGACTCTGGCGCATGCACGATGGATAAAGCCACTCGGTGCATGCGTGACTAACGCGCGGACTCGGTGCATACGCACAATGGTCAGAAAATCTGGGTGCAGCTCGGATGTCCACGGATTGGTCCGCGTGGACCCTAGCAGACTGGAATTCATAACGATTTTTATGTCACGAGGACCAATGCGCAAAGCGCACCTATGCGGACATGTGACGCATGGACGAGCCTTAAGACCAAGTCAGAACAAGTCGGGTACGCTGCTGGTAATCATCCCACAGTCTCCGGGCTGACCGTGTTGTGTGAACCTCGGCTTATCTCAGGGTGGAGTGGAAGCACCAGGGCCAGCAGATTCGCTGGTAGCACCACCGGGGGCCCCATGAAGCCCTAACACCACAAGTCACAGGCTGAGGGTTTCACGGGGAGAATCCCTGAACCTGTGAGTCAGATCAGTGCTGGGATTGGATATGGCGCAGAGCTTCTAACCTACAAATCCCCAAGCCCATGAACCTCCAAATGAGACGACCCACTTAACTTAAGCATAACATTAAGCAGAGGAAAAGAAACTCATGAGGATTCCCTCAGTAGTGGCAAACAAAGAGGAAAGAGTCCAGTGCCGAATCCCTGCCCAACAAGTAAGCGTGGGAAATGTGGCACATATAGAATACTGCTTACCCAGTGTGGCTTGGGGCCCCGAGTCCGGATGGAAGCTCAGCCCATGGATGGCGTGGGGCCAGTAAAGGCCCCTGTCAGGCTGGGCAGATCAAACACATAAACACTGTAAACAATACTGTTATTGACGTGTAAATGACATGCAAGATGATGCAATCAGTTTATGGCACATCACCGGCACAGTCCTCAGCTATCAGCTCCCTTGTTGTGCCCTTGCTGTATTTTTTTTTTTTTTTTTTTTTTTTTGTGTCTGGCTCCAAAAATCCAACATGGCAGCCTCCATCCTGGCTTCATTTCCTGAAAGTAGAAGCCAACAGGTGATGTCATAAATGCTATGTTCATCTTTCTATATGGTAATAGTGCAGTTAAAATAACTGAGGTCATTACTAATTTTTTTCATTGCCCATGATTTTATTCAGGGAATTTTCTATCTGTGCTTCCTGTTTGGTTCTGCTGTAGCTTTAGTGCTAGCCAATGTTTTTTGTTTTGTTTTTTGTTTTGTTTTTTAATATTGTCAATGTGATTACTTCTGCGACCACATAAGGGAACTGTGGTCTTGTTTTTCTTCTCGTCTGCTTTCAGATGGGAGTGCCAGGCTGTGTTTGCAGAAACGGGATGGCTGGATCATGATGATTCCTATCACTGGCATTGCAGGCTATCTGTCTTCTTCCCAATGAGGAACACCTTTATTTCACTGAACCTCAGACCACTCTTGACACTAGCTCTCTAACCAGCCAGGTTGTGAAATGTGTTTTTGCTATCTGCAATGTTTACTCCCGTTAACGTCATTTCTCTCTGTCTCCAGTTTGAAGACTGGCCAGCCAGCAATCCTAACTTGCTTCCATATTCCATCTCCGGCTGCCTGCCTCTCAACAACCTGATCGCAAAGACTGCTCTGAATCTGCAAACCCTGTTCCTGGAGAAACTCCTTCAAATCTGCACACTCGCTTCACGAGGACTCCCTCAACTCCACAAACCAACTCCGGAAGACTTGCGCTGGTCGGTTCACACAATCCCAGATCAACACTCAGATCTGCAAGACCAATCTTGGAGGACCAACTGGACTCTCTGGACCTCAGGACCAAGACTCTCAAACCAAAACTCAATTATTTTTAATAAACTTGCTCGAACACCTCAACCTCTTTCTCTGATTGCTATCTGCAACGGAGCCTCAGACCCTCTGTAGCAACTTTTGCCAGAATTTTCCGCTGCTGTTTACCGTTTGTTTTTTCCCTCATTTGTGAAATAGTGCCTTCCTTTCATCAAACATTTTCAGCCAAACTCTGCATGCCTACCAGAAGTGTATCCCTCTGATGGGACTGCATGTAGTTAAACCCACTGGACTTTAATAAACTAACTAAACTCACTAAAAACAGGCCAAACGAACATGTACACCTCTGTTCGTCTCAAAAAAAAAAAAAAAAACTGGTGTAACTTTAGATAAACTTCAAGAGCAAAACACTCAATGGACTGACCCACACAGCACTGACAGGTACAATAATGTGACACTGCAGCACTGCTGCAACATTTAATTGGCAACCAACTTGTCCCAAGTCATAACACCTTTAGTTTCAGCTGTCAAATCTTACATTACAAAGTCATTTCATTTCACTTTGTGTCCTTTTCCTTATAAGATTAATATTGAAAAGTATTTATTTCCCTCTTCAGCTCTGAGGAAAAGGGAAATTCAACTTGAAAGGTTTTACTGCTCTAATAACGTTGATATTTGGATATTTAAGAGGTTACTCGTTGGTCTAACTGTAGTTACTGTTTTGTGACACCTGTGGTCTGAGTGTCTCCACCATTGTACTATCGACAGGAAACCATTAGAAACATGTTTTCACGGTCCGCACTCCCAGCCCTGCATAGCTACAGGTGGGTGTGAGCTTCGCAGTGGTGTGTGAAGTTCGCAGTAATCAGCTAATTGGACTCACTTACAACAGGGAGAAAATCATCCTGGTTTCTGTCACCATATAAACCAGGCCAGAGCAACAACCAGACACCGGACTGTGATCTACTATCTCCTTGGTGCTCCCTGGCAGCATTCTGCCCTCTCCAGTTGATTCCTGCAGCTAAGTTCCCCACTCCCCTCCTGAGTGTTGATTAGTTTCAGCTCCTAGGTCTGTATCTGTTGTTTTTTCCACCATTTTGGCTTGTGTGTTTATTTGTTTAAGATCAGACAGATTTTTGTTGTATTTTTTTACCGACTTGATGCTTCAATGTTCCTGCATTTTCAAGATTCATGAGTTTAGCGACTTTGCACGTTTTTATTGTTTTGTTTTTTGTAAATGGTCATGTTGACTTTTTATGGTTCAATAGTACTGCTGGCTGTTCCCTCTCACCAGAGTCCTATGCTTTTGGAGGTTCTAAGTTTTGAAAATAAACCCTAATTTAGATTTTTAACTATCGCTGTGCTGTGTTTCATTACTCTGCATCTGTTTAGTTAAAAATGGTTTCAGTTGGTTTAATGCCATGCATAATTGTAAATTGTTTTTCGCAAAACAAGGTACTTGGTATTAAAATAATAATGAAAATTCTTATCATGCAAAATGTGCTCCTTAATCACTAGTTTTTACACTATAAAATCAAATATTTGTTTGTGTGTAACCTTGAATTCCTGTGATGTGATTAGTATAAACATGAAGATTAACTTTCACCATTAAAGTACTCTATTGAGACATAATCATGCCTTTACTATGGGGACTCTTTATTAGTGAAGTCGTGTCATTGACCTGCAGTTGCTCTATAATCAAGCTCTGTTACATAGTAGGGTAAGTGCTGACTGTGCTACGGTTAATGGAGCATTACAGTATAACAGAAGGCATGTGCTCACTGTTGCACTGGTTACTCTGACGTTTTCCTCTGAAGATAAGTGAGTAGTGGAGGTTTTTACTTTTAATGCAGCAACCACACTGCAGCTGCACCATGACAACCTAATAATCTGAACACTTTCAGGTGTCAGATTCTAACAATTGAATTATACTAAGTTTTGACAATATCAAACAATATTAATATTTCACTGATAGGCTACTCCAGAGTGAAACAGACAGATTTCCAAAACATTTAAATAGAGATCAAGTGAACAATAAAATCAGAATGTACTAACGAATGTACAAATACAGGGAAATTACTGAGCGACATCAGGCTAACTCTACTGGTCCAAATGTCATTGGTAATTATATTGCTGGTGTTGTTCTCACAATCTTTTGTCTCATTTTGATATTTTACCAGGACATAATTTACAGTCTGATTTACTTCTGTTATTCTAATTAGTATTTTAGAATATCCATGCTGCAGACTTTACTCATGCTCTGTCATGTTTCTGTGGGCAGCATTGGTGCCGCATTCTATGACGTGGCACTTGTCCGTTTTTTTTTTGTTTTTTTTACTTGAGAATTATATTGTTCCAGTGACAGAAAATCAAAAGACAATATTACTACCTTTTAATCACGTTTTGTCACAGTATTGATGCAGAATTGGCCACACCCGCACCATAGAAACATTTAAATTCAATACCCTTACTAATTTATTTGCAAGAGTACAACTTACTTTACTTGTACTTGTGCTCGTGTGGCCATTAGGTGACTGTGGCGACCAGCATCCTGAAGGTGGCTCTGTCCTGGGCCTGGCGGATAAGATCGGGTAGTGGGCGGTCCTCTGAGACTTGTTTCAGCCAGGAAAGCCTCGGACGGCCGCGGGGGTGCTTCCAGTCGATTGGCGGACGGAGGGTGGCCTCGGCGACGATTGCTTTGGCAGGAATGTCATCGCTAAGGCGAGAGACGTATCCGAAGAGTTGTAGTCTTCTTCCCTTGATGGTGGTCGAGAGCGGTACGGGATCACCGGCTCTGGCGTATACAGGCTCGTTTCTGTCGTGATGAAACTGCCTGATGCCGAGAATATTGCGAAGGCAGTTGCGGTGAAAAGCGTCTAGTCGTCTTGTTTGTTCATGTGATAGTGTCCATGTTTCACTCCCGTAGAGGAGAACGGGGAGTACAACTGAATTTAACAGGCTTATCTTGTTAGGTAATCGGATGTTGCTACCAAGCTATCCGATTAGCTACCAAGATACGCCTGTTAAATAGCAACATCCGAAGAGTAAAAAGCAACGTCAAATTAACTGAGCTGTTTTGTACATTATGCAGCAGTGCCAAACAGGACAGGACTTCATGCAGTCCATGACTGGACCAGCAGATGGTGTGTAAATGGGCTCTTGGGAACACCTGAGTCCGTCTCAGTTTGCTTTGATGTGCAGCTCTTTTGCCTTTCACAAAGTGGCCCTTGCAATGATGAAGACTACAGCATGATGTTCATCCTAGAAGGAACAGGCAAAGGCAAAAACAAATGTGATGCACTAAAGCTGACCTGCGCATTGCAATATTTACTAAATATTATGCATTCAGTACGCAGAACATTTCATCTCAGATTTTATTTACTGTGTATGTGTCCCCAAAGTAAAGACATTTCTCTATTTATGTTGTTGATCTTTGGGTTTGTTTTGTTTTGCTTTTGTTTTTTCCATCATACTTTTCATTTTTCATTGTTTTGTTGTTTTATTTACATACTAACACCTAACAGAAAAACTCTCTCTCCCTTGGTCTGATCCAAGGGGAACTCGAAGAACAGACTAACAGTTGCAGAACAGCACTCCTGCTGCCTTGAGCTGGCGGGGATTCAATGTCTTTCTCAAGGGCACTTCTTCTGGGTAGATTCTTGTCATCACGAGGGCATTCTCCAGTCACAGTGTGGTTTCCCAATAAAGAAAACTGCCAGGACAGATAGCAGCAGTAGTAATGACATCCTTGACTCCTGCCTGCTCGCTACTCTCTCTCTCTCTCTCTCTCTTTATACCCAGTAACTAGACACCACCAGCTCATGCGGGCTAGAGCTGCTGTGGATGAGCTCTTCTGAGGAGCCGTGAGTTCGGCCTTGGCAGAAGCTCATGTGAGCGGAAACTGCGGAGCTGGAAATCCCAGCGTCATTTCCTCAGCTTCTGTACTGACAATAACAAGCAACTTCTTCTGATTAGCTGTGTGTGACTGCTATCAGAAATTCCAAAAAAAAAAAAAAAAATGTACATAGTAACAGTATATCTGTTTGAGGAGTAACTTGATGGTCAACTGTGATTTTAGCATGGCAGCTTTGGAAAAAAAATTCAGAATGCAAACAAAAAGACAACAAAAGTTGAAGAGAAGTGAAAAAAAGACACTGCTGGGATGTTTGAGTGTGAAATATACTTGGTGATATGCAAGTATACTGAAAAGCAATCAGTATGAGATATGGAGACATTTACAGTGGTTACAGTAACCTCTTTGGACCGCACAAAGGTGTAGTGCAGTTTACAAAGCCTTCACTTATTGTCAACTGATACATTATTTTTCCACAGATTGGAAGGATGGCGTAAGAGGGGAGGTCAAACACACAACTAAATGTTCACGACAGGATTATCCCTTCACTGATGGCAAAGGGCTTTTTCGTTTTAGCAATGCAGTTAGTCACTGAAAACGAGGTTCTCAGTGCAAGCACATTTAAAGTGGTGGTATCTGTGCCATTTTCTATTCAATGATTTAAGTTCATTTTTACTTGTCATTATTTGGACATGTTTAATATTTGCATGCTGCAGAATATCTGTGATAATATTATAGCTGCATTACTGTTATAATTTCTATTTTTATAATTTGCATTTAGTTTAATGTTAGATTTACCAGGGTAAATTGCCAATAAGAATTGACACTGGGAATGACGTTTGGAGCTCACGCATTTATCGGATGTAAAAAGGCTGTGTGTGTGGTTTTTTTTTTTTGTGAGAGATTCATTAAAGACGGGGGCGAACACACTGTTTTCTACCGTTGTTCAAACTTTAACACGAGTAGACTCGTTCTTTCCGTCTGACTGAGTGGTTATTTCAATGAATCTCAGGAGAGAAATGATCAAGAATTTAAGAACAGACATTTAGCCACTACATTAAGTAGAAAACAGTCGCCAAGGGTGAGAGAAAATACGAGAAAGCCGGAAGGAAACTTGGTATGCGTGCAGCACGCGTGGAGGTGAGAAGCCAGCCGGCCGAAGGAGGAGGAGTGCGGCGCTCACCTACGGTTTCCAGACGACTTTGGTGATGATGGATGAGTACAAATACCTCGTTTGAATGCACGGATAAGCAATGCTGAAGCCCTCGCAAGTAATGATGAAATAACAATGATTTTTGCAGCGTAAAAACCCGACGTCAAGTTGACAGTTGCACTGTAAAAAATCTACGCCAAGTAAAGTGGCTGATTCATCATATTTAAAGTTTCAAGAGTTGTTAAGTTGCTAATTAAGAAGCTATACAAGACATTTTGAGACACGTGCTGTTGTTAACAAGTCATATCAGCTAAGAAAAAGCTCACATTTGCCTCTGTAAATGAAACCTTAAATCTTCTTTTGGAAAACTACATGTTTTAAGATTAAAGGACAGTTAATTTGGATTTCAGAGGTTTGATGGCGTTTGCTGAGACTTATGTAACTTAAATAGCCATTTGAAATGTCTGAAAAAAGCAAGATGGAGGGCGATGTCGTGCTAGACCCAAAAAGAAGGATCAAGTTAACCCCAAAGGCATTAGCAGAGAAACTTGATAAACAAATGACTCTAAGAAAACGTGTTTTAGCGGGCCTTGCCTCCAAAGCAGCGGAGATTGAAACTTTAATGGGCAATGATTCCAATGCATTTGTGGTGGAAAAGGATCATCTGTGTGAATACTCAAAATTACTGAATGAGTTTATTGAAGTGAATAATGCAGTTAGAGAACTGTTATCAGAAGAAGAAAGAAAAGCTGACCAGCAGTATTGGAGTGAGCCCAATCTCACAAAGTATGAGAACGTTTCTGACCACGTTGGAGCACTGGATAATGAAAGTAAAAACAGCAAGCCAAGGCCGCTCATGAACAGGCTGTTAGTGAGCAGGCAAGCTCCACAAGTGAACACAAAAAGGAGCCTGCTGCTGAAGAGGTGCATTCAGATGATAGTGTGTCCATGGTGCAAAAGACGCGTGTTTCAATCGCAGCACACAATATATGCAGTAAACACTCCAGGGTATCCAGCGTGTCATCTCGTGCATCGTCTGCACGTAGAAAAGAGGAAGCTCACAGAGCAGCTTTACTCGCACGTACAGCAGCACTTGAAAAGAAAGAGGCACTGCAATTGGAAGAGGCTCAAATGGAAGCACAGCTAACAGCTCAGCTGAAGGTTCAGAAAATTCAGATAAAGACTGAAATGGAGACGCTAGATGTTGAGACTGCTTTCGCAGAGTCCACAACAAAACTACGAGTGCTGGAAGAATATGAGAATATGGGTGATGGGATGAGTTCATACCTTAAAGAGAACATGCATGTAGCCACAACCATCCTACCTGATGCTCCGGATGTCAAACCAAAATCGACCAGCCATCCCCGAGTTATCCCAGATAACACTGCACTTCATGTTCCAGTTAGGCACACGCCTTATGTGCAAATGAAGAATGAAACCGACGATGTTGCAGGCACACGTCTTGGAGCAAGGCAAGTTCAGCTCGGTGAAGTGATATTGAAACAGAAGGATATCAATGAGATGTTAGTCACGCAACAAAACTAGCCAACTTACCTCAACGAAAAGTCCCTAAATTCAGTGGCCATCCTCTTGAGTTCCTGCCGTTCCTGAGGGCGTTCGAGCTCATCATTCACAGTCGGACAGACAACGATGCACATCGTTTGTATTATTTGGAACAATTCACCACAGGTGAATCGAGAGAATTGGTGAGAAGTTGCCAAAACATGAACGCACAACAAGGCTATCAGGAGGCAAGAAAGCTCTTGACCTATCACTATGGCAACGAACAGAGAATAGCTGCGGCCTACATTGACAAGGCTGTCAAATGGCCTCAAATCAAAGCAGAAGATGCTAAGTCACTTCACAGCTTCTCTGTCTTTCTCACTGGGTGCAACAATGTTATAAAGGACTTGGAGTATCTTGAGGAAATGAACAGGCCAAGCAACCTTCGGATCGTTGTCCACAAGTTGCCCTTCACGCTTCGCAAAAGATGGAGAGTGGTAGCTTTCAACATTCAGGAGAAGGAAGGAAGAAGACCAAACTTTGCTGATCTTGTGGAGTACATCAACAGACAAGCTAAGATAGTGTCAGACCCACTGTTCAGTGATGTCAGAGACCCTTCAGATGTCAAAGAAAGTGTCAAAGAAGTAAATTCAGCGCTAAACCTGCAACAGGGTGACTGAAAAGAACCACTGGCCTAGCTACAAGTGTAATGCCAGCCGATGATTCCTCTGAATCAAGAAAGATTAAGCAGACTGGCAATGCATTTCAAGAGCCATGTTTGTACTGCAATAAGGGACACGCTTTGAATACATACAACAAAATCGAATAAAGAGAAAGTTAAATTCCTTAAAGGAAAAGGACTTTGTTTCGGGTGTCTGACTCAAGGGCACATGGCAAAAGACTGCAAAAATAGAGTCACGTGTGAAATTTGAAGCAAGAAACACCCAAGTCTACTTTACACGAAAAGAGAGGAAGATGATAATCAAGCAACTGCCAAATCTGAGAAGTCAAGCGAAGACTCCACCAGTAAACATTCAACTCTACAAGAACAGGTGTAATCCAAGAGTGAACTGTCAGCAGTCACCGGGGCCGGAGGCAGCGACTGTATCCTCTCCACTGTGCCAGTGCACGTCAAATCCAAGAGAAGCAACAAACATCATAGAAACGTATGCGTTCGTGGACTCAGGAAGTTCAGCAACATTTTGCTCCGAAAGATTGATGAGACGTCTTGGTGTCAATGGTAAGAATATTCAAGTGCTACTCCATACCATGGGCCAAGAGAAGCCTATTTCCTGCTTCATCCTTTCAGATCTAGAGGTGTGTGGTCTCACAGAGAACAAGTACATCAGTCTGCCAGATGTTTACACCCACACGGACATACCTGTAATGAAAGAGAATGTTCCAGTAGAGAAGGACCTGGAAAGATGGCCGTATCTGCGGAATCAAGTGCAGTTACCAAACGATCGACGCAGATGTGGAGATGCTCATCGGAATGAACACTCATTCTACGATGGAGCCGTGGAAGATAATCCGCAGTCAAGAGGATGGGCCTTATGCAGTAAAGACAACCCTCAGTAGGGTAGTGACCGGCCCTCTGAAGAAAGACAATGACCACAAGTCAAGTCACTATAGTCATGGTGCTTCATTTAACACAGTATCGGTCAGCAGTGTGGACAGCATGCTGTTGCAGCAGTACAGTCACGACTTTCCAGAGCAAGCCTGCGAAGAGAAGTCTGAAATGTCTCGAGAAGACATTCAATTTATGCAGTGTGTGACTGAAACAACCAAGAAAATTGATGGACACTACTGCATCGGAATGCCTCTGAAAAACAAAGACGTTGTGATGCCGATCAACAGGTGTGTTGCAGAGCAACGAGCATTGAGCCTGAAAAAGAAACTTGCCAAGAACTCCACCTTCCATGATGAATTCAAGTCCTTTATGTCAGACCTGCTGAGCAAAGGCTTTGCAGTGGAAGTCCCTGCCAACGAGTGCAACCGCAACGATGGACGAGTATGATATATTCCCCATCATGGCATGGTCCATCCCCAAAAAGGGAAGTTGCGGGTCGTTTTTGATTGCACCTCTTCGTTCCAAGGGAGGTCATTGAATGAGGAGTTGTTACAGGGGCCGGATCTCACGAACAGTCTGGTTGGAGTCCTGACGAGGTTTCGCCACGACCACATCGCACTCATCTTCAACATCGAGGTAATGTACCGTCAGGTGAGAGTTCCAGATGAAGATTCGGATCTGTTACAATTCCTCTGGTGGCCAGAGGGAGATCTGAACCAGCCTCTGCGTGAGTACAAGATGGTCGTCCACTTGTTTGGGGCCAAGTCCAGCCCTAGCTATGCCAATTACGCTTTGTGGCGGACTGCAGAGGATGGAAAAGTGATGTCGTCACCTGAGGCAGTAACTACAGTTCTTGAGCACTTCTATGTAGACGACTGTCTCGTTTCAGCGTCTGACGAGAAGACCAAAGACCTCATTGCACTTTGCGGAGTGGAGGATTCCATTTGATTAAATGGTCTAGCAATAGCCGTGAAGTATTGTTATCACTTCCCGAACATGAGCGTGCAAAAGAAATCAAGAATCTGGATTTGGACAAGGATAAGCTACCCATGGAGAGGGCGCTTGGAGTGGACTGGTGCATAGAATCAGATTCCTTCAGATTTCACATCCTGGTGAAGAACATGCCTGTTACCAGGAGGGGTATTCTTTCAGTCGTAAGCTCAATTTACGACCCCCATGGTTTCCTGTCGCCGTTCATTCTTTTCGCCAAGACCATCGTGCAGAATCTCTGTCAAATGAAACTCTCCTGGGATGATGAAATTCCCGAAGACGTAGCAACCAGATGGTTTGCCTGGCTGTCTGACTTAAGCCAGTTTACCAGCTTCACTGTCAGGAGGTACATTAAACCTGAGGGATTTGGTCCAGTAGTGTCAGCACAGCTGCACCATTTCTCAGACGCTAGTGAGAAAGGCTACGGTGTTGTCAGTTACATCCGCATCAAGAACAGCCACGGCCAAGTCCATTGCTCATTTCTTCTTGGGAAATCAAGAGTGACACCGCTCAAGCCAGTCACCGTGCCACGCCTTGAGCTGACAGTGACTACCATCGCAGTGAAAATGGACAAGCTCATGAAGCGAGAACTTCGGATGATCTCAAAGAGTCTGTGCTATGGACAGATAGCACCACTGTCCTCCAATATACTGACAATGATGGCGCTTGCTTTAAAACCTTTGTTGCGAACAGAGTGTCAACAATCAGAGAGAACACAAGACCAGCACAGTGGAGATATGTCAGCACATCTTCTAATCCAGCTGACCACGCATCGCGAGGGATGACGGCAGAGCACTTCCTGAAGTGTCAGAGTTGGATTGAAGGTCCTGACTTCCTTTTCCAAGGACAAATCTCACTGGCCGGTCCTCTCAGAGTTCTCAAGAGAGATAAGCGATGACGATGCAGAGTTGAAGCACAAGATCAGCGTGAACACTATCAGTGCCATCAACTCAAGCACAGATCCTCTCTTCAAGCAGATTCATCATTACTCCAACTGGCACAGTCTGAGGAAGGCCGTCGCCTGGATGTTGAGGCTGAAGGAGCTGCTTAAAAATCTGTCTGAAAAAAGGAAGATCTTTGTGTCCCAAACCCAGTCTAAAGACAGTCAAGGAGTAAAACCCAAGATCGTCGAAGACCACATGCAGAAGTGGAAATTTGGTCTGAAAGGAACTCATCTCACTGTCGAGGACATCTGGAGAGTGGAAACTGCTATCATCCAGTTCAGCCAAAGCCAAACCTTCCATGAGGAGCTTATTGTGCTGCAGAAGGGTAAAAAGATCAGGAGAAGCAGTTCTATTATGAGATTGGATCCTTTCCTCCAAGATGGTGTCATCCAGGTTGGTGGAAGACTGCACCAGGCAGCCTTGCCGGAACACATAAGACATCCGGCCATTCTGTTCAAAAACCATCATGTCACAGCTCTGATCATCAGGAACGCACATGAGGAGACTGGACATGGAGGGAGGAACCACACCCTCGCTTGGTAGAGACAAAGGGTCTGGATATGCAAAGGGAATGCAGCAGTAAGAAATGTGCTTTCAAGGTGCGTGAAATGCCGGAAAAGTCAAGCTGCGGTTGGTGAACAGAAGATGGCGAATCTACCACCAGATCGTCTTCAGCCAGACCAACCACCGTTCATCAATGTCAGTGTAGACTTTTTCGGCCCCTTTGAAGCAAAGCATGGACGAGCACGAGTCAAGCGTTATGGAGTTTTGTTTACTTGCCTCACAGTCAGAGCCATCCACATTGAAATCGCACACTCTCTGGATACAAACTCTTGTATAAACGCCGTGAGGCGATTCATTGCAAGACGAGGAGAAGTGGAAGTTATGAGATCCGATAACGGTACAAACCTGGTGGCTGCAGAGCACGAGATCCGCAAGGTGATAAAGGAGTGGAATCAATCCCAAATCTCTGAAGCTCTGCTACAAAGAGGAGTTACCTGGATCTTCAACCCGCCTACTTCAACCCGGCGGGATCTGGGAGGGCCAAATAAGAACAGTGCGCAAGGTACTTTCCAGTGTCCTGAAGCTTCAGTTACTCGATGACGAATGTCTGCACACTGTGATGTGTGAAGTGGAAGCAGTGGTTAACAGCAGACCACTTACAAAGTCATCTGACGACATCAACGGCCTCGAGCCACTGACGCCAAACCATCTTCTCCTGCTCAAGGGAAAGCCAGTTCTCCCTCCAGGCATTTTTCAGAAGGAAGACCTGTACTGCAAACTAACATAATAATAAATAATAATAATGCAACGCTTTTCTGGACACTCAAAGACGATTTACATTGCATTATTCATTCACTCCATACTGGATGGTGTTAAGCTACTATTGTAGCCACAGCTGCCCTGGGGCAGACTGATGGAAGCAAAGCTGCCAGTCTGCGCCATCAGCCCCTCCGACCACCAACAACCATTCACTCTCACAACTTTCATACTTAGACAAGGTGGGTGAAGTGTCTTGCCCAAAGACACAACAACAGTTTTACACCTGCGGGAGCGGGGATCGAACCGCCAACCTTCCGGTTATAAGACGACCCGCTCTACCAACTGAGCTACTGTTGGTGATGGAGGCAGGTGCATCTTTTGGAAGCGTTGGTCAAGGGAATACTTGCCCCTCCTACAAGAATGGCAGAAGTGGCTGGAAAAGAGGAGAAACGTGAAAGAAGGTGATGTCGTACTCATCGTGGATGAAAGGGCTCCAAGAGGATCCTGGTTGATGGGTAAAGTGGTGAAGACCATCCACAACGCCCAAGGCTTTGTTCGTCAGGTCCTTACTAAAACGAAGACCAACACCCTTGAGAGACCCATCGACAAGTTGTGTCTCTTGCTGGAGATGGAAGAATCTCATGGGCAATGAAAGACATTTTATTTCAGTTGATTATTTGCTGAATAGCAATAGTTTTGTGTTGGTTTAGACCTTAGTACAAATACATAATGGGGATTTGAATATAGAAAATGACTCTTGACTTTATTTAGTTTGGTGTAATTGTCATCCCCATGATGAGCAATTAGGGACTGGAAATATTAGTTCCATTTTCTATTCAATGATTTAAGTTCATTTTTACTTGTCATTATTTGGACATGTTTAGTATTTGCATGCTGCAGAATATCTGTGATAATATTATAGCTGCATTACTGTCATAATTTGTATTTTTATAATTTGTGTTATTATGTTAGATTTACCAGGGTAAATAGCCAATAAGAATTGACGCTGAGCAATGACGTTTGGAGCTCACGCATTTATCGGATGTAAAAAGGCTGTGTGTGTGTTGTTTTTTTTTTTTGGGGAGAGATTCATTAAAGACGGGGGGAACACACTGTTTTCTACCGTCGTTCAAACTTTAACACGAGTAGACTCGTTCTTTCTGTCTGACTGAGTGGTTATTTGAATGAATCTCAGGAAAGAAATGATCAAGAATTTAAGAACAGACATTTAGCCACTACAGGTGGGTTTTTTTACGAAACTTCAAAGGCTTGTTATTTGAGGCAGTGTGGCAAAGCAGTTGTGAGGCTTTCATGGCTTTATTAGATAGCTGATCACCAAATATCACAGAGTGCACTTTTAACATGAAAATCACTTCTTGAAGCCATAATAAGTACGAGTCTTGGTACTTTCTTTTAAACATAGCTTTCTTTTTGATGGTCCTCAGTTATCTCATCTTTTGGCCTTTCCTTTACATAAAATCATAAATATATTAACATATTAATTCACAGAACAAATGTTACTAATTTCACATTGTTTAATACAATTAAAAGTAAAAAAAAAAAAAAAAAAAAAAAAAAAAGTCATTTAAAAGAGCTGCAAGTCTGCTGATGCACTGAATCAAACCCCGCCTCTGACAGAAAATTGTTGCATCTGAGAGCTTGCTCCACGGAGTCTCCGGAGGTCTCCAGGCGGGGACCCGCCGTGTTCCGCCTGGATGTCTCTCCTCACCGAGGGTCTCCGGAGGTCTCCAAGCCGGCCTGGGCGCACAGTGCGCGCGCAGCCGCGGCTGCTGGGTCTCTCCCCTCGCTGGGAGGACCCGGAGGTCTCCAAGAAGGCCTGGGCACACCGCATGCGGGCCACGGTGCACGCAGGCCAGCTTGGAGACCTCCGGAGACCCGCGGTGAGGAGAGACATCCAGGCGGAATGCGGCGGGTCCCCGTGCGCACCACAGCCCGCGCACGGTGTGGCCAGGCCGGCCTGGAGACCTCCGGAGACTCCGTGGAGCAAGTTCCGGGCCGTTTACCCACCTCGGTCCCGACTTGGACCAACTCGGCCCTGGAAGTCAGACGCCTGCGCGCCGTGACAGCCGAGGCCCAGCCAAAGTGCCTCTCTGCTGGGGAGAGGAGCTCTGCGACGTTCCCATCCGAGCTAATTGTGGGTAAGTTAGCGAAAACTGTCAGCTGACCCACCTGAAGACGATAGGCAAGCTGACCTTATGATAACACTGGTGATGGATGAAAAAATACAGCCGAAATGAACGATGTCCCACGCTGAAGCTCCATTACCGCGGACCCCTCTAAATCAGTTGGATCTAAATAACTTCTGATGGACTCCGAGCTGCACGATGTTTGTCTGAGTGAGTATGAGCATGCACACACCTAGAAATAAGGTCCAGGTGTCAAAAAACTGGAGTTGCCCTTTAAGAAACATTTTTTATGTTTGTCAACAGATTACTTTTTTGAGGACAGACCATTCTTGTCTGTTAAAGCAGGGTCACAGGCACAAACTTAGCCGATATTCTTGTTTCCCTTCAAAACCGTTGATGACCACAAAGTAAACCTTTATTTTCCAGCCAACACAACAACCCTCCTCAAAAAGAAGCATTGGTGGCCATTTGCTGAATGCAGCTTCAATGTTTATGTTATGCAGTTGGGATTTTTTTTTTTTTTCGATTGAGTGTCTGGCATGGTTGAAATCACTGCTGTGATTTGTATTTATGCATTAGTCTGTGCTGGGCTTTTAATTCTGATGAAATGTTTCTAGTTGTGGGGTATTTTGTTCCGTTTGGGCTTACAAAGTCATTGCCTTGAACTATTAGGGTCCTGTGAGAAGGTAACAGCCCCTCTCAGAACTGAGTCTCTCTCACATGTGGGACAGTGGAGAATGTGGCAGAAGTGAGGAGTGGCGTGGCTGCGGCTGGAGTGCGGGTAGTGAAGTACCCGCTACCCCCTGAGGACACATATGAAAAGAAACGCCACAAAAGTACTCACCATGCACACTTCCTCCTCCTTCTCTCTGCCTAGCTGATACTGGAGCACACCTGCTGTAGAAGCTGTATTTCACCTGGCTGGTACAGGGAGGAGCAGTCCATTGTGTGAAGGGGAGCACAGTTGTGTATTTATTGTAAATATTTATGTCCCAGGAATTGATTTATGGGGAAGGTCATCTGTGGTGTGCAATTGAAGTTATATTTTCATTTATT
This sequence comes from Salarias fasciatus, assembly GCF_902148845.1. Taxonomy (NCBI): domain Eukaryota; kingdom Metazoa; phylum Chordata; class Actinopteri; order Blenniiformes; family Blenniidae; genus Salarias; species Salarias fasciatus. Next base: position 18,305,238 of record NC_043766.1, on the reverse strand, counting down.
TTTACTTATCTGTGGGGATTTTGTAGAAATGTTTTTTGTAAACATTAATAAGATGACGAGACACCCCTCCTAGAATTCTGGTTTAATCCAGCCCAGGGATTGGTTAATTAGGTCTGGACTGGATTTATTTAAGGAGGACCATGGTGAAGTCAGGAGAGAGAGCTCCTGTGAGGCTGACAGTCTGGAGAAGCCTCTGTCAACAGCCTGTTGTGAGGGTGTGCAACTTTGAAAACTGCAAATAAACAGAAGAATTTGCAAAGAACCACTGAACGTCCACCTCGTTTCTCTGCATAACCTCTTCCAACCTGATCCAGGCAAGCTGATCCCAAGTCGGGGTGACCCCTCGGTCCCTCACAGGTCCATGTTAATAGTTATTGGTGTGCGTGTTTCCTTGGTCTGACGGGGTCGAAGGTCGAGTGCTAGAGCCCCAGTATTAGTGACCCTCGATTTCTCCTGGTGTGGATGGCCCCACTGGTAGTGTTTCCCCAAGATGCTCAGTGCCATGCCATGTCTCCTGTGTTCTGTGCAATATAATGGGAGCGTGTGTGTGTGTGTGTGTGTGTGTGTGTGTGTGTATGTGTATGTGCGTATGTACGTGTGTGTGCGTGCGTGTGTGTGTGTGTGTGCTTGCGCGTGTGGTGCATAATGTTTTTATTTCTTCTGGTTTTTATATGTTTTTAATGTTCAGAACTTTGTGTTATTTTTATAAATATGAAAAGTGCTATATCAAATAAAATTTGATTTGATTTGATTTGATTGTGGTGTAGTCTTGTACAGTTCAACATAAGTGTCATTGCCCAGACAGATGAAATTATGGTCAAACTTTTATAAAGAAAATGAAATAACTAGAGTATGTAGGCATTTAGCAGTTTCAATCGCCATTGTAAGTGTATTGACAAACTTTGTTCTCTGCAACCAATGTTCAACAGCACACACCCACACACCCACCCACACACACACACACACACACACACACACACACACACACACACACACACACACACACACACACACACAGGTTCGTATTTCTATCCTTGTGGGGACCTTCCATTGACTCCCATTCATATCTAACTACTAACCCTGACCCTTACCCTAACCCTAATCCACACCAAAACAATGCCTAGCCCTAAAGAAATGTTTTTGCACTTTTACTTTTTTCAGTAGCAACAACATGGTCAAGAAAACACTGTTTCCCCTCATGGGGACCCAAAAAATGTCCCCACGAGGCACATCGTGCCAGGTTTTCCTATCCTTGTGGGGACATTTGGTCCCCACAATAGAAAAAACCCATACACACACACACACACACACACATACTCACATAGACTTCGAGAATAAGCTTAAAGGTGCATTAAAGAGTTTGCACGTTTCATGAGAAACAACGGCCCCTGCAGGCCTTGGGCGTAATTCAGCTTAGTGAAACGCTCGTGCCTGTGGCTTGAAGAGGGGAACTCCTTTCTCGCTCTTTTAGTAGCGCTCGAGTTTAAGTTTCTTTTGCCTGGTGGGGTCTGTGCTGGAGTTGTGGCAGTGCTAGAAGCCGGTCTTTTATTACTTTCTGGAAGATCCATCCTCAGTACTGCTCAGTTGCTGCTCGTTAAGCATCTTGCGGAGTAATGGCAGACAAAACGAAACTTAAGGAAATCAGGCCAGCGGGAGCGCGCATTACGTCACATCATCTCAAATTCTCCCCAAAAAAATTCTGGTGCCGGACCGGCACTGCAACTTTCAAGTGACAATTTAGCGCTGTTAGCGGTACTTGCAATGACTATGTCAGGGCACATTGTACACATCATTGAATATTTGTAACATATTTATGGTGGAAAATAAGTATTTTTAAAGTTGAAAAATTCCTTAGTGCACCTTTAAGCTAAGCTTAAGTTAAGACCTTGATTTACTGAGTTATTATGGGCAGTGCGTTCTTGCTTGGTGACTGGGCAGTTTTTTTTTTTTTTTTTTTTGTGAATATTTGAGTGTTGTAGAGTTTCTCCTTTTGAAGGGCAGTAGGGGAAACAGGTGTCTCCTTAGTGGTCCACTGAGACACAGTTCATCTTCTTTTGTCGTCATTATAATTGCCTTTGAGAGGGGTAGTGGTCTCATGCTACCCTCTTTCTGTTTGCCACTGTCCAGCTCAAGAACTTACTGATTCAGGTTAGGTGCTTCAGCAGGAAAAAGGCAAGGGTTGTATGATTTCAGCTGATGCTTGGTTTTTAGATTCATCGTTGCATCTGTTTTTATTGGCATGCTTCTTCCTCTGTCTTCTAAGAGACCTGCTTTAAATTGCAGTATACAGTTTACATAATAAGCCTCTGATAACCGAACATACCTATAGTTTCTCATTCTCTCTCTGGGATGACTGCTCTGCTTGGATGTTTGGTTTTGGCATGTATACCGGTGAGCGCCTCTATGGCAAGCACAGTGGTGTTATTTGTTGCTATGATGCTGATGGCTGTGATGATGGTGGCGGTGACAGTGAGAGCAGTATTGGCTAGCAGAAGCAGCAGGCTCCAGATCCCCTACTGTTTGTTCAGAGGGACACACAGCAAAGCTTTATTGTGTTCAACTCAAAGCTGCAAACCCCCAGTAAAACCAAAACACTGGCACTGGTTACAGCACATATTGTTTTCATGCCATTTTCCAAATTCAGGCCCGTCTGCCTGAATGTTTGTCTGTGCATCTGTCTTACTCTGAGGCTGCGTGTCTTTTTATGTGCCTCTCTTTTTGAGTGTCATTATTCTGTACTCATGAATTCAAAAGCTTTGGTAAATATACAACGTTCATGGTTGACTTTTCAGCCACCGATCCACTATTTATACAGCAAGAGGCAACGCCCTCTTTTTGCACATGTCTGTACATGTGGGCATTCAAACTGCTGTCTTGAATATGAGTGTGTGTACGTGTGCTGCCTTGTGCGAGTCCACATATGTGTGAGTGGGTGATTTCGGCTCTGCAAGCCCAGCACCCAACCATCTGTCACAAAGGGGCCACCATGTTCTGAAGCCAATCATCTCCTTCCAACAGATTCTAGGATTCTCGCTCCGCTTTCCAACGATGGTCCACCACGCCAAATACACATTCACACACAAACAATGACAACGTCTGCCACATGCTCCTATCAGCAGGCACACAACACACACACACACACACACACACATACACACACACAAACTTAACAATTACAGAGATGCTTGCCTTGAAAACTGTTAAGAGCGTTTTCCTCATTGGTGAATTTCTGGCTTTAATCTCTGGTCCAACTAATTGCTTGTTCGTTGGTTCAGAGTGACAAGCGAGCCATCAGCTGTCTATTTTTTTTTCCCCTTAATGATTGCAAACATAGAATAAAATACCATAGGATACATGCAAGCTTTTGTTTCTTTTGGAGAGAATTATGTGTTTTGTTTGAATTAATTTGTGAAATGTTTAATCGAGATGTGACTCGCACTGCCCTGAAATTATGCCCTCGTGAATCATTTTCCATCTTTACAATTTAACCAATCTGATATTGTAAATCTCAGTTCAACTCTGAGGCACTTCCTCACAGATAACTTTTGGGCCCATTTATTAACAGTTAATTTGCTTGATGAACAGAATGGCTTTATATTAATCCTCTAACATAGCATAAGTCTTTCAGAATTCAAATTATTAACTCATTTAAAAATAATGATCGATGTGTTAAAAGCTACACAGGTCTATAAGACCCTGAAATTTTCATTGAAGACCTTTTGTCCTTTTGCACCAACCATGCATAACCTTCAATACTTTCAGTAGCTTTATTCTTCACTCAAGTTTCTTTGTCATTATCCGTCTCGGAGACCACAGGATGCTCCTGAATAATGTATGCTTTTCTCCTCAGAGCATTAAGTTGTTTTGAAACCATGGTCTGACAGAGAGATGTCCATACTACACACTGTGTCTCCAAAGCCCTGAATACAATAATTTGACTCTGAAAAGATAGACTGTTTCACACATTCAGAACAACTCTGCATCTTCATTCTGGAGTTGAACAAACAAAAACATGCACAGCAGTGAATAAATGTCAAACTGAAGGATGAAGACAGTATTGTTGGATGCTTCAACTGACGTTAAAGGGACTTAAGGCAACTTTACAAAATTTACCTCAGTGCTGCCGCGATAGGCGCTGTGAGTAACTGCGGCCACCAACCAAGGCGCCACGGAAGTCCGTCTTCACAGCACTGCACCAGGGATGCTAATGCTGTTTACTACGCCGTGGTTTACTGCAAGACCACAGTGCATATTATATAACAAGCACCATGTCAAGCGACGAGGTGAGTCCGTGTCCATGGCGGCCATGTTCTTCCTGTTCAAGAGCTGTCGGCAAGGCGCATACCGCGTCAATTTATGTCACATCCCCACGATTGCGTGGGAAATTCAGACCCCGAACTGCAGCCAATTATGTGGCGCACAGCCTGTATAAGGCAACAGACAGATACGCGGATTGGCCTGTTATTTTAGGTTTTTAATGCTTCACGGCCCATTAGCATTGAATAAACTGGAAATGCATGTGTAGTTTTTCACAAATCTTGCCTTAAGTCCCTTTAAATATTTCATTCTTCCATGAAAATGAAAAAAGTCTCTTTCCATTTCTTTTCTGTTAGCTCATTTAGTAATAAATCAAAAATGGTGTCACACTGTAAACACAACGGAGAGCTGGCTAGAGTATCTTCAGTGAGGTGACAACATCTGTGTCAATAAAGTGTTAACTAGGAACAGAAGGATCATGTTTAAGACTCCAGCAGACACAGCTGATTACAGCAGATGGGGAGAGATCCACCAATAACCAAAAAGCACCACAGTTTACCTCAGCAAATCACTTTTGCACCGCAGTTGAGAAACCTTTGGGAAAAGAAAATCCTCTTCACACAAGATTAATCTATCATCTGCCTTTTGTATATTTCTTTTAAAAGGAAGAGCCCCCTGTTCACTCTGCTCTCTCCTTGGTGTTTTCGCCTCTTAAAGGAGAGCAGGCAGGTTTCTCCTGTCATTATTTATATTCACGGTGAGACAGAACAGGACAGAGATGACAACATGACCCCAAGCAACTCCCACAGAACACACATTTGATCCCTACAGGTACAGGAGCTGGTTTGTCCTTCCATGCTGTCCTTACAAATGAAACATTAGAAGAACTCTGTGTTAGATGCTCTTTTACCCCAGTCTGTTGTTGAAATCTGCTCAGTGTACAGTCATTTGCACAAAGACTGAAAATCGTGGACATCAATGTATTTCTGAATCTGTATAAGCTAGTTATGCTGTGAATGCCCCCAGTACCAGGTGAGTTATCATTGATAACTTCATAACAGTGGCACCATTGTGAAGTTATGGATGAATGAAGGATCACTGCTTTTGTAGCTTGCGTTCAAGAAATTGAAATTAGCGGTGGCGTCACAATTACAAAAGGTTCACTGAGTTTCTTATTCATACCTTTCGTCATACAAAAAATTAGTCATGGTGCTGCAGTTCTGTCCTGTCCTGCCCTACTCTAGCTGTTGGCTTCAGCGTTAGCCCAAGCTACTGCCTGGAGAGTTATTATTATACCTAAAACTTCTAAGTAGAGGATGACTTGTGCATTTGTGTAACATGTATTCACAGAACATCTGTGTCTCGTGTTCATAAAACTACTTGAATGTTGGAAGCTGCTTTGTTTGTTTTTCTTTACCATTCCCTATAGTTTAAATTAATTTCTTTCTCAGAAGAATAGGTGTTACACAGAGTTCTGCATGACTGGAGAAATATGCACACACACTCTTCTGCATGACTACTTTCAGTTGAGACTCTGATAATGACAGATTAACTCAAACTTGCTCACTTAGAGTACACCGTCGTGTTACAACTAACCGAAGCTTAAACTTCTATGGATCTCAGTGAGAAAATCAGCCATTACACTGACTGACACAGTCAATGATGTATAGAATTACTAGACCGCTCACTGCCCCCTGAGAGACGCAAATCGCAGCTGACTTCCGGTAGTGGCAAAAAGCGGATTCAGAGTGGGACGCCAGCACGGTATGTGACTTTGTGTTTCGTGATTTACCAAGGTACAGTAAACTTCTATGTTGGAATCAAATCACAATGCTTGAAATACGTTGAGAACAGCAGCCAGGAGACCCCAGACCAGCACTGGCCGGGTTTTTCTGCAGCTGAGCAGATTCTCCTCAGGAGAGCACCTGACCTGGTGACGGGTGACAAGGCTGTTTTTGTCATCAGAAAGTCTGTGCAAATGAACTAGAAATCTGTTTGAGAAGGTGAACAGCACGGCATGATCATATCTGACACTGAAAAGCACATACGTTACTGCGTAGCACTTACCATATCTGTTATCTTTTATCTGTTATTTATTTCATTATATCTGTCTTAGAGCTTTATGTAAATTATATTTAATTTATATCTGTCAGTTTATATCAATCACTTAACTATATATGTCTTAATTTGTATTTAAATTATATTTAATTTATATTTAATACTTAGTTGTGTCGGTCAGTATATTCCTGTTACTTATTTAATTATATCTATCCTAATTTTACATACAAATTGCATTTAACTTTTTCTTGTATAGTTGGCTTTGTATTTTTCTATTTTTCTTTCCGCGTTGTTTTTGCTGCTGCAACCCTGCAATTTCCCCATGCGGGACAAATAAAGGACTTTCAATTCAATTCAATATGTCAGTGTGCACTTCTGTCATGTCCTGTAAATAAACTTTTCTATTTTTTGTTGCAATTACTGTGTTTCATGCTTTCATTTTTTCCATTTCTTGTCTTCCTTTGGCTGTTTCACTCAGTCAGTTTTAATTATTCTACAAATGAGTGTCCATTGTATTCGATGAACCTCTTCTGATTAAACTGACTTCATTTTTTATTACACTACTTACTTTATTTTTTACATTTTACTCTGGAAAACCTCTGTGTATGTTAATGTATTACATAAATAATGTGTGTGTTCTGACTGAAAGAATTGCTCCTCCAGAAACTTTATGGCCTTTTTTGTGGGAGGAAAAAAGCAACCATTCCAAGGTATGTGGGTCTGAGCAACTGTGAAAGTCCAACTGAAAATTTTGAATTGGAGAAAAATTGTTTAACACACTAACTTTCTTATTTGGCATTGGTTCAAATATTTTTTTAGAGCCCATGCAGTGAAACACTCATGCTACAGAAAGAATGAAACATTTGTTATTGGCACAATCACTGCATCAGCATTCAGCAGTCATTATTGTGTGGTGGTCTCTGTTTGTTGTAGCCTCATGTAGGCAGAACGTGTGACGAGGCTCTGTGTTTATCATGTCAAGATATTTTCGATTCATTATTTGGTAAATAGTCTAAACATGTAATCTGATTCCATGTGTAACTTAAACTGAGATGCACAACATGTTATTGTTACTTTATTTTAAATATTTACATAATTGTTTCAATATTTTATATATTATGCATGTGACTAAGTTGTTAACAAAGCAAAAATGGATCATTGCAAAATGGGTTAAAAAAATCAACTAAGCTTTAATTTAATCCTTACATTTGTTCCTTGAATGTTTTGTTTTTTAATTTACTGACTGTGGAAACTCCGTGGCTGCGTTACGCTTGGTTTCAATGTCGCATTTAAATGAAATACTAAATACGAAATACAGCTGTATTTCTAAATAGAGGCTCTGTGTTTGTTATCATATGAGTGTGATTGCCATAGAAACATGCTTTGTTTTTTCTTGTCTGTGAGGGCTAAACAACGCTGTGATCGCCATGACAGCGTGCCTAGGACAGAGATTTTACTGTCTGCTAACAATAAAAGCCACAATATAACACACATTGTCCCATCAGTGATGACAAGCAGGCCTTGAAGTCAGTGTATTTACACTGGATTACATAGCGCCCCACAGCTTCTTGCCACTACCGGAAGTCAGCGCCGATTTGCCATGGTGCCGCTGCTGTCCGCCGAGCAGCGAGCGGTCTAGTAATTCTATACGTCATTGGACACAGTGGTGATGGTTCAACTTACACCACTGTGCAATATAGATATGCTGCGAGCTGAAGTGAGATTGACGGTGAAAGGTAACGGTGATTAGGTGAGCATAAGTGCTTGGCACAACACTATTACAAAGCCGTCTATGATGACATGCTGTTCAGGCTGAAGTTAATAAAGATATGTTGTTAGGTGGTGCAAACAGCTGCTGATAACTGGTTACTTTTGCAATCACACTGGGAGTGAAGAACATGTCATGTAGTAAGAAAAGTGTGTCTGCTGCAAATGCAAAATGACTTCAGTAAATTTCATCACTGCTTGGCATGTCTCCTTGAGGCTGTGAGCGGGCATTACACAGAGTCTGCTGAGTTAAAAAAAAAAAGAAAGAAAGAACGAAAAACGAAAATACCCCTGACTATAATATTATTTTTCTTGGAGATATGAAGGGTTTTTATGTTGACAGTTGCAGTTTGAACAGAGCAGCATTTTTGAAAGTGCTTGCAGAGGAAAAGGTAATTACAGGTATTCTGCCCATTTCCACATGTATAGTGGATGACGCTGCAGTCCTTTTTAACTGAAAAAATAAAAATAAAATGCATCTCATGAGATGAATGCCAAGGTTAAAGGTGCATTAAGGAGTTTTTCAACTTTAAAAATACTTATTTTCCACCATAAATATGTTACACATTTTTAATGATGTGTACAATGTGCCCTGATATATTCATTGAAAGTACCGCTAACAGCGCTAAATTGTCACTTGAAAGTTGCAGTGCCGGTCCGGCACCAGAATTTTTTTGGGGAGAATTTGAGAGGAATGACGTAATGCGCGCTCCGGCTGGATAGGTTTTGCTTTGTCCGCCATTACTCCGCCAGATGTTTAGTGAGCAACAACTGAGCAGGATCTTCCAGAAAGTAAGAAAAGACTGTCTTCTAGCACTGCCACAGCTCCAGCACAGACTCCACCAGGTGAAAGAAACTTACATTTTACTCGAGCGCTACTAAACGAGCGAAGATGGAGTCCCCCTCTTCCGTGCACACAAGCCACAGGCATGAATTTTTCACTAAGCTGCATTACACCCAAGGCCTGCAGGGGGCGCTGTTTCACATAAAAAGTGCAAACTCCTTAATGCACCTTTAAATGACCAAAGACAATAAAATTTACAAAGAGATTGATGTATTACACACATAATGTGATTTTATGAGGGTATGACCACAAGGAAAATTACTATACAGCCACCACCGAAAAGATCATCTCAGGAATGTGAACTGATGTAGTTATTTTTTCAATATTTTTGGCTTTTTGACAAAACATATTCTTCATCCTTTTTCTGCAGCATGATTTGATAATGAAGAGATAATGTAAGTATGACCTGATCTGCCAGTCACAAAACTGTAATTCCCAGAAGAAATGGTTTCATTGCTGAAAGAAGCAATTAGCAGATATATGGGATCACACACACACACACACACACACACACACACACACACACACACACACACACACACACACACACACACTTGTAAAAGCAGATATTTCCCTTCATAAACTTCAATGTTCTTTTGCAGGTGAAGTGGTCCGAGAGTGCAGACAATGACCCACACTCATCCTTCACTCTCTTCTAAATGTGCAGAAAATTGCACCAGGGTGCCTTTTCCTGTCTTGGTTTGGGCTCAGTGCTCTGCCTAAAAGACAAAAAAATGTGACTAAATACAAAACCAGTGGCTGTGGTCACAGTGATCCAGTCTGCAGGGCATGAGCGCTCACTGGAACAGTTTGACAGGCGTTATTATCCCAAGAGATTTGAAAGTCCAGACATTTTACAATCTACAGAGGCCTATTGAAGCTGATACAATGAACTATGGCAGGACCCTCTCACCTCATCATAAATGCCCACAAAGAGCTTTTGTGGAAATTTTATAGTTTACTTTTTTTTTTTTTAAAAAAAGTGTTCATCATTTAATTAAAATGGCCAAAAAATGTAATTCTATCAAAGTGAAGTGTAGCATATAAAACATCTGGATTATTATGATCTACATACAGCTTAGTGACAAGGTGGCCATTCATGGGAGGGCTACCTGTACAGAAGTTGCATGTTTTACATATTCTTCTCAGTGTTATGATTCTCTCCCACAGGCCAAAACATCACTTGAAGTTTAATTGGTGACTTTAAATAGCTTGTAGCTGTCAATGTGAGTGCTTTTATATATATATATATATGCTTACAGTGATCTGTCTGAGTCTGTTTTAAACAGCCTCATGCCTTGGACAGTTTTTCAGTTCTGGCTGAGTTTATTCCAAACCCTATAACCTCACTGACTGAGGTCCTCATTCTCCTCATAACTCTTTGAACACTCTTGGTTCTCAAGTCAGGTTTTCCCCTGCAATAATAACCCCCTTTCAAGCATAAATATTTTATATGTGATCTGGTAGTTGTTTATTTCTGGCATTTAAATTAGTTTAACAGTTTTTTCCTACCAGATCCAGGGGTTTTAGTATCCTGGAATTAATAAATAAGGTATTAGTGGGTCCAGAAAACCTGCCTTACTCTGATGGGTTTTTTTCTGGAGTGAGGTTGTGTAGGTATTATATAACCCAGGGAGGAAAACTCCAAACTTCTAATTCAGAAATGATAAAATAGGTGAACATGATACAATATAATAGAATATGTAGTGTTTTGTTGCTAAGGCAGTATTTTTGCTTTGCTGAGGACAAAATCTTTTTTTCTTCTTTTTTTTAACATGAAACGTGATCTTTAGCACAGATCTTAATCACACCTAGAAACTTTAACTCTTTAATTCACTCTACATTTATACCTTCTATTGCAACTTTTAAGCTCATATTATTCCTATGAATGCCAAACCACATAAACTTTGTTTTGTCCAGTTTTTTGTTCATTGCAGCTTTTCTAAGTTCTACCTTATGAAAGAGCTATTTATATCATCAGTAAAACAATAAATACAAGAATAATTATGCTATGCAAACTGACACCACAAAAATGTGCAAGAATAAAGACTTAAAAATCTGCCATTTTCACAAAATTTTACCTGTTGCTTAAACAACTTTTCACTGAGTGTTAAACTGCCCCTCTGATACCACAACACTCCAGTTTATTGTTTAATTTTTCATCATTTATTGTGCTGAATGTTTTTAAAAAAAAAAAAAAAAAAAAAAAAGATCGATGAACACTCCTGCTGCACATTAGTTTTTGTGTATCTAGCTCGTGATTTCTTCTATTAAATCTATTAATGCCAGCGATGTGGATCTTTTCGTTCTGAATTCCTATTGGCTTTCAGAGAGCAGTTTGTGCTCGTCAATAAATTTGTCAAATCTGTGACTGTTTTTCTAAGGTTTTGGAAAACTGTGTGTCTGTCTCCAGTTTTGTATAGAGGGACGACTTTTGCAGTTTTCATTTGGAATGACAAATTGTAGACATACTTTAGTGGTTAAAAAAAATCATTTTTAAAACCTTTTACAATCACTATCGTTGTCTGTATCATCAGTGAACATCCTGTTCTTACATTTATTTGCCATATCTTATTATACCTGTCCTCCACTGCTGTGAGAAATTCTTAGTTTTAATCTCTAGTAATTAATGTTTCATTCCATCCATTGGCTGCCCCAGGATTATCAATTGTTTCTGCCTGATTTGGGCCAGAATTTACAAAATACCTGTTGAAGTTATTCATGTCATCATTGTTTTCATTATTAGTAAAATATTGTGGATAGCTAGTTTGTCTAGAACTTTCCTTTATGTGGTCAATATATTCCAATTTTTTTTCTTGTTATTTTTATTCTTATCTATTTATTTTAATGAATCTACTATAATAAAAATCATATTCTTGTTGGTTGTCATTCTGTATTTTTGACATTTCTTAATTTTTTTTCCCAGAAGCTTCAGTTTTCTTGGGAGTGCATTCTTTTATTTGCAGACATTTTGTAATGCCTTTGTGAACCATGGTGTGTCTACATATTTTTTTTCCTTTAGTGTATATCCTTATTAGACAAATTTCTACTATATTATAAATAGACACTTGATCTGTGCTGTCTTCACTTAATATATATTCCCAGTTCTGTTTAAAGCAATCTTCTTTAAATGCATTCATTGTCTTTAAAATTGTTGTGCTACCTGTCATACATCACACAAACTGTAGATGATTCCTGATATCATTAATTAATATTCCACTTATTGTTTTGTTGTCTATTGACGAGGAGTCCAGGTAGTTTTACCTGCAGTCCTGTTGGTGCTCAGTTAAATCTCTCAGCTCCTCAGTGTCTCCGATCAACAGAAACTTCCCAGTCTCTGGTTTTCTGCTCAGCTTGATGAAGATCTTACAGCTGGAGTTCCATGTTGCTCGGATGTGGACTGTGTTTAAGTGATTCGCAATGTTTGTTTGTTTGCTTGTTAATCTGCAACCATAGAACCGACATAAAACATATTTTATTCCACAACATTTCTCATTTTGTTATTCTCAGTGTATGTTAACAGCTGTGCTGTTTCAGTGTTGCTGGTCTGGCTACATTTAGATGCTAAATGATGTTGTAGAGCATTTTCAACTGTTTGAAAGAGCCTTAGGCCATCAGTTACAAGAAAAAATTTTCACTCTTACAAAGAAGGTCCCATGCAGTCTGATTGTCTTACACAGGGAACAACTTGGTTCAATGTTTCGTCCAGAGACACTTCAGAACATGAACATATAGTGAGGCCAACTGGCAAACTTTTGATTAGAGTAAGACCTCTTTTACTGGTGCTATTCATCCATCTTCTATACAGCTTCACCCAGCTTAAGGGCACCAGGCACTGGAGCAAATCCCAGCTGGCTGTGGGCGAAGGCAGGTTACATCCTCAATAGGTCGCCAGTCACAGGGCAAATCAGAAGAGACAGTCCTTGAGAAGTAATGAGGGAAAGCTTCAGCTCAAGCATCGCAAACTGTTTAATTTTCAACTACACAGGTGCCCAGGTGACCTGCGTGTCCAGAGAGAGAACATAAGAACTGCCTGCAGTGAGACGTCTCTGTATGAGGAAAGAGTGGCAACCACTGAGCAGCCTCGATACATACAGGCTGGACATGGTCCCGTCACAAATCATTCCTATAAGTGTCGATATTGAATCAGGAATAAGGAAAATAAATATTGCTACTGCTGCAGCAACTGGGCAACGGTCTGACCAAAGGAGGTAAATAGGAAGTTAACCTCCTAATTCACTTATTCTAAATACTATACAATATTGTTTAAATGTAATAAAGCAACCCATATTCTGGTTTTAGTTTCAGTTTCATTATATTAGTTCCAGACTCTCAGTGTTCTAGAATTTTAAACTCCCTACTTCACATTCATGATCTCGTGTTTTCACATTTTTTTGTTGTGCAATTCATCTGTTGTGATCTGTAAACATATTCACCCATGGCTGATTGAGACACCTCTGAGGAAAAATGACTAAATGATGTAAACCAGTTTCCCCATCAAGTAAATTTGACAATTAGTGGCTATTACTTTTCACAGGGCAAGGTCTAGCTTGTCCACTCCTTTTACGACAGGTCAATTGGAATCCAACTGAGTAGTGTACTTCACTGATGGAGCACACTAAAATCTCTGACCCTCCTGATTGCATTGTGTGTCCACTAGCAGTATAATGGGCTAAGAGTGCTGAACTACTCATCTACTGTAAGTACCAGCTATTAAAAGTTAGAGGGACCACATCTAAGTCAATATGATCTATAAGAGACTTAATAACCACTCAACTTTTAGATTCAGTCACAGCATGGCTCAGGGATAGATGTAGCTATAATTGATTTTTTTTTTTATTAAAAAAAATGTAGTGCAGCTAAAAATGTGCAGGATTTACCATAGCTTTCATTTTGGTGTGATATTGTAATCTATCAAATTTGAGTTGTTCATTGGTTTTCTGCAAAGTCTATAAGCAATTCACAAGATCAGCAAAATACTGTAAACATATACACATATTGTGTATAGAAACAGATGGTATGCAGGTGTAATTTATTTTATGTAAGACAAAAACAGAGCGAAAACAGCAAACTGGAGCAGCTCCACTTCCTTTGTATTGTCAATACATATCTACTCAGCAACAAAGTTCCTCCTCCCTCACAGACAAAATCGACGTGCTGCCATTTTCAGGAGTCAGCTCTTCTGTCTGTTCTCAGCATGGTCAAATTCCTTAAACACATTCGCAAAGACAAGGCTTCCTCAGCAATCCGCCTGGATGGCAGACCAGCTCAGCTTCTGCCCTCAGAACTGTGCTGCTATATTGAACCGGTATCTGATTCACTGACCTTCTCGCTGCCTCATGCCTTGCTAATGTAATCTAGTGCTGCTGCTGGCTCATGTCTCTCCACCCGCGGCTTCACCCACTCTCATTGTTTCTCTCTTTTCCTGTTGTTCTTCTCATGCTTGTGAATTCTCTCTCTCTCTCTCTCTCTCTCTCTCTCTCTCTCTCTCTCTCTCTCTCTCTCTCTCTCTCTCTCTCTCTCATGCGTGCACACGCACACATTCAGACCCACAAGCATAATCAGAAAACTGGTTGAAAACTTTTTGTATTTGCTAACTCTAGAAAATCTCAAAAAATCCGAGAAGGTTGTCCTAACCAAACATTTTGTGTGTTTACAGTAGAAATAAAACTGTTTTCTCAAGTGTGTAACATCACATTCTGTCATTGTTCACACAAATAGATCTTCAGAAAAAAGGACATCGGATTTTGTCTCAGATTCATAGAATGGTGTATTCACTTGTCACATTTATTAACATGACCCTGGAACCATTCCTGCATTTTTGTGTTTTTTTTCCATTTAAGCATGAACACTATTATTCACCTCTTTGTGTGCAACAGACAAGTGGACCAGTCCTCCTGAATAAAAGGTTTCATCATACGTGCAAACTTTCATGCGGTTTGAATAAAGTAAAATGATGTGGGAATAGAGCACAGACCAAAGAACCGTAAGTTGATTAAACACACTTAACTGATGTGCACAATACAGAAATTCCTGCGACTACTGGTAAGCCAGTCCAACATGAACTCCAAAGCATTTAGTGCAGGACACAGCATTACTGTGGAAATTATTTTCCAGAATACAGACCACTGAAATTGCCTTATCCAGAAATAAAGGTGAGTCTAAAAGATCAATAAAAACTGACTAATAAAATTGATGTCCTGCTGAAAGAACAAAGTATGCATAAAAAAAAAAAAAGTAAAAAAGAAAGAAATACTGCAACATTGTTGGTAGATGCTCACTGTCACTCCTGTAACAGAGTCTCAGTGTCTGCAAATGAATGTCAGCAGAAACCTGCCATAAATATAAAGATTACACAGTTGGTCACTCTCAGACACTCATTAATATGACTCTTAAAAACATTTGAGGTGTGTGTCAGATTCCTACGGTCCAGCAGACTGTATTCACAAACAGAAACAGCCATCAGATTTTCGGCTGCTGTGGAGGGTTGTGTTAACTTGCTATGATACCAGCTTAGATTAAAGTTAAAGCTGCTTTGAAATCCTTTTTGTTTTAAATCTACTGAAGGAAAAAAATAAGAACAGTGATAAAGTATTTTACAACACATATAGCACATTTAAAAATAAATTTCTGTACACATACTTAGATGAAGTCTCAAATGACAGCACTTAAACTTTATCTACTTTATATACATATTAGGGGTGGGACTCGATTAAAAAAATTAATCTAATTAATTAGGGCCTTTGTAATTAATTAATCTCAATTAATCGCATATCGATATTTGACCCGAGATCAGTGAGAACCTTTTTTCAAATGGATTTTGGTATAGTGAATCAATATAGTGATACATGAGCTTAAGCAACAAAACACTGTTCATTTTTTCAGCAAGGAAGGAGGAATTTAACCAAGACAAATAAACCAATACACATTGATTAGTGCAACTTTTGTTGGGCTGGAAGAGGGTCCTTGAAGTAGTCGGAGTGACGTCCTCTTCAACTCTAGCTGTATGCCAGGCTTGCGTGTTGGTCGCTGCTGCGACATGCTTAGCATTCAGTTGATATAGCAGGCTCGATGTGCTGCGATGGTATGCAAATTCTTTGCTGCACAATGTGCATACAGCTTTGGTTTTATCCACGCTGCCATCCGCTGGCTTTTTAAATCTAAATTTTTTGTGCATGAGACCAAGTAGTGCGCTGTCGTCAGGAGCAGTGTTGCCAACTCCCCAGTAAGGAAAGTCACTATTGGCTGTCCTAAAAGTCGCCAGAAGTCGCTAGATGAGGTCGTTACCTAATTTGCAATTTGCATGTAATTGTAATGGACGCTGTAGGAGAGAGGAATAACGTCATGGGAGAAGCAAAATGTGAGTTAAAAAAACACCCTAAATATGTTTAGAACTGCAAATGAATTTTCTTCTGTTTATTCTTGGTTTGTCAGCAAGTGAGCAGTGGCGTATTTGCACACACGCGATTCATTTGAAGTGTGGAGGAGTGGTGTGGGTCTGCTCTCTGCTCTGACTGCAGCAGGGAGCGCTGTGTGAGACTGGCCGCCTGTGAGTGCTTTGGGATGGGGGAGGGGCTCACGCAGCACCGCAGCTCATTGAGGACAGCAGCTGCAGAACGAGACGTCCTGTCACGTCTCCAGAGCACCAGAAAAAGTCGCTAAATTTGTTGCTAGTCGCTTTTGACAAAAAAAAGTCGCCAGGAGGCTTTGGAAAGTCGCCAGATTTAACGAGAAACTCACCAAGTCGGGAGCTGTTCCGTTGTTGTGTCACAGCGAAATATGTCCGGGTGAAACTCGTCCGGTGACAAACGTTCCGCGACAATTTGCGATAATTTTTTTATCGCGTTAAAATTTCTGTAATTAATTAATCGTAACTAACGCGTTAAAGTCACAGCCTTAATACATATATACATATATATATATATATATATATATATATATATATATATAAATATATATATATATATTTTTTTTTTAAATAAATAAATACAGGATTTAAAAAAATTTAAAAAATAAACAACAGCTAATTGAATTTAATGGTCATCATAGCATTAGTTAATGGCATCGTCCACTTGACACCATTGATGTTTATGTTACATCTGGCTGACTGACATGTGTAACCTTGATTCTGTCTTATATTTGTCTTAACTGTATACATGGCAAGCTTAAGCAAAAACAGCTCTGAGAAGATTTATGCAATTTATATAAACAAACACTAACCTGCTCCACTTTTGTTGCTTTTTTCAGGCTTGGGTTTCTTTTCTTTCCTTGTTGTTTCTTAATTATAAACAAAAGATTTACAGCAAGGTCTCTGTTGTTTGAGTAAATCCTGCTTGAAATAAGACATGCCATCTGTTTTATTTTTAAGTGGGTGACCAGCTGGTTTGTGGTTGTGGTGTTGAATCTCTCACTCTCCTGCTCTCTCATTCGTGATTCACTGAGCTACGTGGGGAATATGTATCACCATTTTTGCCTCAAGCTATCTAGCAGTTCAATCTATGAGAGGCCAGATTCCAGAAAGCAAAGACCTAACTGAGGAGGCCAAGGAACATTTGCTGCTTCCCAGCCAGACACCACCAAGTCCAGCCTCTTAGCAGTTCTGGCTGGTTTCCCCGTGGAAACCCCATGCTACACGTGGATATTGGTGGATGAAAGGATGAAGAGCTGAGATGAGAGGAAAAACATACAGGTGTTCAGATTTTTCTGGAAAAATGGGAAATTGAACCTCTCAGGTGGCGGTGAAAAGAATTTTTTGTTTTGTTGGTACAATGGATCTATAGGGCGGCGCAGGCGAACACGGACCGAACCACCTGCACACAGAAGGACAGGATCATACAGACACATGCTCATACAAGCCTTATAGAGAGTATATAGGCACACACACACACACACACACACACACACACACACACACACACACACACAGGTGGGATTTGGCATGCATGGCTGCGCTTCCCTTAGCTGTGTCTACGGTTGCTAGGCTACGAGTAATTCAAGTCTTTGGAGGGGACCTGACATTAGGGAGAGCAAATTGACCACAGGAGGTTTTAATCTGCTGTGAAACAGCAGCTGGAGCGCACACTCACGCACATGCCGGCAGTGCATTTCATCATTTACTCTTCCCTGTGATAAACACATATTAATACATGCTATCATCATTTCTCTCGTCTTTTTCCAGCTTCAATTTCTCCACCACACACACAGATACACAGGCAGTTCACAACTGGCTGCCTCTCTATGCTAGCACATTGCTGACCATAGCATCCCGTTTTATCCTGTTTCAGGAGGAAAACGTGTCTCATAAGCCAGAAGTTTATCTTTGATAAAGTGCAATATTAGATTTTATCCATGTATATATTTACTTCCAAGCAATATAGATCCAACATGCTAAAGAAACATTTGAGTTTAAAGTCAAACCCAACACTCACAGTTTTCCTATTCAAAATGATTAAGACATTATAGCGCTACAGTAAAAACAAACAAATAAATAAATAACAAGAAATACTTTATCTTTGGTTGTATATTAAGTGGAAAGTCAAAATCACTGGTGTGTTCATGCAGCTTAAAACCAGGAAAATTCTTTTTTGAGAAAATTTCCTGTGTGAATTGAGTTTATGTCTAGAGTGTGTTCACACTTGTCATGTTTGGTCCAGTTAAAACGGCAGGCCTGGTACAGTTGCTGCGTTAGTATGATCTATTTGTGGAAGTGTGAACACTGCCATCAGCACCAAACAGGTGGCCCCGGGTCTTTATGAAAAGCAAGTATTGACACAAATGAACTATGGTCCTGTTTGACTGAAGAGTGAACGCTGCACACACAAAAAAGCCATGAGCACACCAAACACCAGACGGGGTGGGTTTTTAAAGTCCTGTGTCCTCAAAGCTTATTGCGATTGATAAGCGTTGGTTTTCCTGCTGCAGCTATGCTGCTATTTAGTTTATATCTGTTTATATCTTTATATCTGTCTCTGTATCTTAGCTGGTGGTTAAAAAAAAAAAATCACACTCCTCCCAAATCTATCGCATTACATTTGATATCTGACAGCATTCTTATGGAAGTTACACTGTGGAGTACACATAGCATGTTATATATCTTTTAGGCCATGGTTAATATACAAGTATGACTGCAAAATGAACCAATCATAATTCATGTTTTTCTTTTCTTAGCTCTAGCACAGACCAGGGTGCACAGACATTTTAGCTTCATAGCAGGAAACCTTGAAAATGTAATTTATTTCAGGCCTAAAACAAAACCACAGTCATAGATTATTCTAAAGTGGTATTCCTTTGTACTGAAGGGAAAAAATAATGCCTCCTACTCCTTTTTCACTGGAAATTTACAGTGTGTGCAAACCGAGATTTTGTGATTACTACATTTTTTTTAATTGATATTATACTGATGTTATTCATTGGTGTCAAGTGCCACTGATAGACGGCGCATGTAAAGTCCCAAAAGAAAAATCAGTGATACTTTTTTTGGAAATTAGAAAAATCAATCACTAATTTTTTTCGGGATATAAATAAAACAAGTGCACAATAAAATGGGTTTTACATACCTGCATTGTATTATGATAACCATGTTGGACTACACCAAAAATTCCTCCCTCTTGCTTCCTCTCTGAATAAAGTGAATCTAATTTAAATGGATGAAATGTCTCAAAAGTTACAAGCTTCTATGCTGCTTTTGTTCCAGACAGCGACTCCAGTTTAATAATCTCTTTAACGTATTCTTGCTCAAACTCTTAAATTTGATGCAATTACCATGTATTTGACCATTTTCTCTGTGCCTGCATTATTCCAGAAGTCTCTAAAATGAACCTGTAATGCTATCTGATTTAATTGCCAGTGCAGATGATTCTGTTTTATGAGCAATAACCCTTTCACCCCATGGGTATATCAATCCTAATGCATCTATTAAAGTCTGACTCTGACATTATTATGATTGGTCACTTTGTTTTTCCTGGCCTGGAACAGTTCAAAATCTGAATATGAATAGAGAAATATTGACATGATTATCTACTGTCACCACACATTATTCAGTACTAATCTCCATGGCTGATATAAAACATATTCATGTGTCCTTTTTGGATGTTCTCACCTTTATTTGGGAAACAGATGGTATCAAAAGCTGCTATATAATTATTCAGCAGAGGGTGACACTGATGTGTCTTTTATGTAAAAGCTGTAATATACATGAGCCATTCTTGTCTTGTGGCTTGCGTGTCTCAGGAATTTGCTGTGACAACACAATTCAGCTAGAAAAGACATCTCTCTGTGGCTGGCGCTTGCAGGTGGGGACTCCAGCTATTGAAAGAGCACAGCCACTGGACAATCACATTTTTCTTAACTAAGGTTTTACATTGGTCTCTTAACAACAGTTGAGAGTCTAGAAAAACACATTTTTTCCTGGACACATTGGAAGTATGTGACAGGCATGTCCATAAAGCGCATACTGGCCTTTCACCTGCTACATGATAGCTGGACGAACAACCCCACCAAGTGGCCAGGTGCGTGATATCTGACTGCTGCAAGTGCTCTAACAGCTGCCCGTGTCTCCTTTGTTGTTCAAATGAAGCTTCTTCTTTTCTCAGATAACTTCAGGGATCAACGCGACAGATTATCCGACTGTCATGTTTATGAAGTTTTACACCGTTTCTAACACAACACTCACCATTAACTGTTCCTTGGATCGTCAAAACATCCAAAGTTCCCATTCATTCACCAGGCTGCACATCAGTTAAAAGCAGAAACCTTTCATTTTCAGTAATAAATCATGTGCATAAAGGTAAGAATCCATTTTATAGTTCCTCTTTTAGTAATCTTCAGTAGGCTCTGAAATGCAAAGTTTTTCTAAACTGACAGTGACAACTGTTGTGAACCTTCAAACTGTTAAATCCTTTTACGCCTCAGAATATTGGAATGGCACACTGTATCACACTGTCGTGTTCATTATGAAAAGTTAAACTTCCTCTATACTTAGAAAATCTTACACAAAGTTTGTTTAGTATCTTAAAAATATTAAAACTACAATATGTATGATGGAGACACCATATCTCTAATCCTTGGGGAGAGAAAGAACATTTTCACTAGTATCACATTCCCATTTTTATCTCTTACAACTTCCCCTACAAAGAATAATAGAGCCTGATGTGATCTCATGAATTATTCACTCTGGTGGTTACTGCCTGATTCACTTATATTTTGTCATTTACTTTCGAGGTTCATCTCACAATGAATCCACATTCCCTGCAGACTGAAGCGCTGTCTGTTGAAGGTAAGCATGTGATTTACTGTCACAAGTTTAAAGGATCTGTTTGGCTAAAATATTGAAGGAGCAACTTGTTTTTCCGCGTCACTGAATATTCAGGAACATTACACACAGCAGGATACATACACATATTGGAGAAACTGTGTGAAATGAATTAGCAGTAATTAAATGAGAAATATGATTAAACTGAAAATGTTTGATTCAAAGATAAACTCACCTGAAATTATCTAAAGTACCAAATATCTACACGATGTTATCTGCGTCTTAAAAACTGGAATAACTTGTTCTCTTACCTCACAAAAAGAATATGAATGGGTCAACGATAAACGGTTTGCATGTTTTCCATGTGCATTTGTGAATATTGTATAGCTTTTCCAAGCACAAATGAGACTAGATTACATTGCATTACATTAAATGATATTAAATGTTATTTCTAGATAAGTTCTTTGCAGTAAATTATGTCACAGCAACATTAACTTAACACACACACACACACACACACACACACACACACACACACACACACACACACACACACACACACACACACACACACACACACAGTGATGATTACAGTAATTACTATCTTATTCTATGAAGTTAAAAAGAAGACTTGAAAAAGATAATGGAAATATAAAAATTTCCAAAACATGTAGACATGTGTGTATTTACAATGAATATATTATATTATAAAAACCACAAAAGAACCTAGCCATACTGTATGATGGAGGACAGCACAGACAGTGAATTCCAATTTATCACACAATGATTCCAGCTGATGTGCAGTTTTATGGCTTTTGGAATGAGAAATAACTCCCCTGCCTTTATTTGTGACTGCAAGTTGTCTAAGTCTGCTGCAGAATGAGCTCTGCTGCCCCCATAATGTGTTTGTGAGTGAGAAAGTCCATGTCTATGATAGAGAGAATTTTTTTGACTCAGACGTCTCCAAACATGGCCCAAAACAGCTTCACCTTTCTGGATGGGTTTGTTGATGCATGTGTCATCCCTGGCGCTGATATTGCCGTCATCACCTCATCCATCCCCTACCCCACATCAGGCCACCAGGAAATACATGGGACTCCCAACCACGTACTGATCTCAAGAATCCTGCTAAATACAATGAAAATTGTGAACTTCGTTATAAAGTAAACTCTGCTGATTGATTCCTTGAATACAGCATCGGTGCTGATTTTCCACTGAAGCATGTTGTGCATGTTGATCCCACCAATGGCGCAATAAGTAAAGGGAAAATGACAACAGAAAAGCTGCTTGTAGTAGAAGAATTCAACACGGCGATTACTGAATGTGTGCTGTGAAGGTTTTACGAAGTTTATGGAAACAAAGACAGTTTGTTGTTAGCACTGCTTGTTGTTCCTCCTGACTAACGCCACATTTTGTCAATAAGGATGGGATCCTGCACTCGATTTTTTCTGTCTTTTTTGGTCTTTCCATACATTCTATTGCGTGAAATTTCACGTCACTGCTTTAAATAAGCATTTCATACCAGGGATAAATGCTATAGTGGAACATCATTCAGAAAAAGAGCTCAATTGCATCGTAATCTGTTTGTCACTATAGCGAAGTGTTAATCTGATGAGAGAATGGATGACCTGACGAGACACCAGCTAATTCGGTGTTTCTCCAGGTCCTCAGGACCCCCTGTCCAAAATGTTTCCTTCTTCCAAACACACCTGATTCAAATGATCTGCTCATCCTCAAGCTGAGCCGAATGGGTTGAAGAGGGAAACATCTAAAATATGTTGAACAGGGGAGCCTGAGGACCAGAACTGAGAAACACTGAGCTAACTGAACACATGGATAACACAAATATCAGAGAGAGGCTATCGAACCAGAGCTGATATCTGATAAAGCGTTCACCATTGAACCACGAATGTAATCTGCTTCTTCGGGGGTTTTTTAACCAAGCATAGGCCATTTCTCCAAACAGTACAGCTTCAGTTGAAGCTGAGCAGCCTTGTTCATGTTCCTCCATAAATAACTTCAAGCAGCATGTTTGCCCAAGTGAGCCTGCTGAAGCCACTTCTGCATCATTTCAGGCTTGTTTCAGATGTGATTTAGACAAAAGTGTGATTAATATTCCTCACTGACCTGCTGTCAAAGCTAAATGTAAACCATGTCAAAACCAGGACAGTTTTAACAAGGGGTAGAGTTTCATGAAACATACTTGCAGAAAGCACAATTGTTTTGTGTTTTTTAAGATGTACAGCTGCTTTTACAAGATTATTAGGGTGGTCAAGGTGCTTAACTGATTTTAGCAGTTTTTACAAGACAGAAAAAAATGAATGCAAAAAACAAAACAAAGAGTGCAAGAATGAAATTGTTAAACTCAAAGTAAACGTACATATAAGTAAACAATAACAAAAACTAGATACAACAAAACTAACAGCAACAGAACATGTTGTGTTTCCATTTCTGTTGTCAATTATGTTGTTTTCATGCATGCTGTGTATATTTAGATGCAATTATGCACCCAATATGAGGAGCATTCTCTGTGAGGCACCATCTACACCATCTACCACCCAGCACCTCATGGCAGCCCCTGTGGGCCATGACAAGATCTGTAGGGGGAGAATCACTTACCAGCCATGAAATAGTAAAAATCATTAGATAAAATTATTTCATTGTGCGGTATTTTTTTTCTGGCCTACACCTTCTCAGATCTTGCTTTGTTTTTATGAATCTCTCATCAATGTAGGCCACATCCCACAAATCCTATTGTCCTATGATGTGTGTGTTAAGATATGGGGTTTGTGGGTGGAAAACGTATCAAGACTATTAAAATCAGATTTCAGACCGGATACAGCATATAAATTTACCTAATTTTATACTGAAGGATTAGAGACCCAAAAGCCCTTCATCCATGGTCATACGACCTTCCGCCAAGTTTCTAATTTTACAATTTATTTTTTTCTGTACTTTCCATTTTTCTATGTGTTACTTAGGGGTGGCTGTGGCTCGGTTGGTAGAACGTCCATATGCTGAAGTGTCCATAAGCAAGACAATGAGCCCCAAACTGCTCCCACTGGATGGACTGAGCGCCTTGCATGGCAGACGTCTCCACTCGTGTGTGAATGTGAGCGTGTGAATGGGTGAATGTGAATTGCAGTGTAAAGCACTTTGGGCTCTGCTCAAGCTGTGCAAAAAGCGTAGTGTCATCCATGTGTTGTCCATTTACCATTAAGTAGCAAAGGTACTGCTGAGTTTTTTTTACTTCACTTTTCATCTGACTTAAAGGGAATTTTTTTTTCTCAATCATCTCCTATGATGGCTCATTTGATTGTGATTTTTTTTAACATTATGATTTATTTGCTTGAATGTGAACACATATTGTAAAACCAAAAAAAAAATACATAATTTATAAAATGTTTACTGAATTCTGAAAACGTGCATTGAAATTTTAAAAGCAGAAACACTGAGAGACATTAGTATTGCAATTTCATAGTCATTCACAGTGCATTTACATTTCACTTATTGGAATGAAATGTGCCATATATCTATATCTATTGTGCTCACATTTATTGTGCCTTGCAATACAAACATAACAGTTCACTTTTTACGCTCAACATGCTGTGTGTACCTGCAAATCTCACATTTAGGCCAACATCTGTGCTCTGTCATTTTTCCATACCCACTATCATCCACACAAATATTGTTTGACAGATGATACAATTGTCACAGCAAGGTAAATGTTCAGACTCAAGTAAAATTGCTGCACAATATAAATCCCCCCGTTCTACCACAACACTCCCCTACTTCAGCACCTTGGACAGCGCCGCTCCACTCAGCATCCCAACACATACAGCGGACTGTCAGGACCAGTCTCACCAACCACTGAGTGCCAAAATACGACATGATGGCCAAGACAGTGTAAGTTACAGCTTATGAGAACAGTGTCACTTAAAGGAGATACAAGCACAACAGAGCGTTAGTTACTGAGCCCAACAAAACAATGTCATTTTGAATATAGGCACAATCAGCAAATCATATGTGACTGCTTCACGGAGTTACAGTACAGGAACAGGTTTCACCATTAGAGGAGCTTCTGTATTGCCTCTCAGTGTTAAAATGTGTGTTATGCCTTCAAAATACATCAGTTTAACCAAACACTTGTAGCAACTTACAGATTGTAAAGGAGAAGAAGATTAATCATCAAGTCATCCCTCTGAAAAACTTAATCTGACCAAATGCGCCAGGGACATGATGAAAAGTGGCTTCTCTAACTCTCTGGTTCATCATCAGTTTAAAAAAGGTGATTGCTAAATGTTTTCATGTATCAGAGCAGATAAAAATGCTTACGTGAACAGAAGGTGATCTACTAAAAGGACGCGCATGGCAAAAATGGAAATATCTGCATTGTTTATGATTATATCTCTTTCAGCAAATTTTATAGGGTTGCGAAAACCAGCAATGTCTTCAGTAGAGATGCTGCTGTTATGACAGGCAATTGGCCAAACGCATTTGAATCTACTGTATTGTGAGATATTGTCAGGGTTTCAACTTTGATGTGACTTTCAGTGTGAGTTTTTTCCTTGTGCATGCTTTTCATGGAGAAACCTGTGTGTGTGTGTGTGTGTGTGTGTGTGTGTGTGTGTGTGTGTGTGTGTGTGTGTGTGTGTGTGTGTGTGTGTGTGTGTGTGATAGTCTCCAGCTGCTTACAGCCAGAGTCTGTAAAAAGCAGGTATTGAAGAGGAGAGATATAATTGTCTTAAATAAACGGGTAATGAGCCTTTTATTTCACTCTGTGTGAAACGAGCTGTTTTAGGTTCTCTCTTTATAAAAGCTGCTTCCCAGCAACCCAGCTTTCTTATAATTGATCAGCTGCCATAGAGTCATTGTTTCATCCTGCGCGTGCCAACAGGCAGCATGGGGGACTTGTAATTTGATACCAGGCTCATCGTTGAACTGATTACAACCATGCCTGAAATGTGCTGAGGGCTGAAGTAGCTGACATTCAAGATATTCATCACAGTTCTCCTGTCATGTATGTCATTTAGTCCAGTTGAGTGTTTATGGCCATCAGCAGGTAGACCTGTTATTATTATTACTATTATAACTGTAAAGGTCATTTTAATTTTCATTTTATTGTGAATCATTGTACATGCATGTTGTTTATTTTCTTATTAATGAGCAGAATAAGAAAAGATGGGATAATGTGTGTAAATAATGTGTTGCCATTAAATTTTGCTGAAAACCATAAATAAATAATAACAGAAAAGTTTTCAAACAATTTCAGTTACACCAGTGACTATACTGATTTATGCAAACTATATGAAGCATACTTATCAGAAAAATTCTATATGGCTTGGAACACATTATAACTATCTGATGATTGTGTATTGATTATTACTGGAGGTTATATCCTGCTGCAGTGTTAACACTATCCCTATGCTGCTGTGGCAGGTTGTTGACTTTCCTCCATGTGAGTTCAGTCCACATCCTCTGGCATGTTTTCTTCTGCTGGTTTCTCCATCAGAATGAGACCTGCATCCTCATGACCTTATTACACGGAAAGAGGAGGAACAGTTTCTGTTTGTTTTGTGACCATATGGCCCCATTAGCGGGGTAACACTAACAGTCCCTCCAGGACACACACTCATTTCTGAATGTGTGTGCATGAGTGTGTACATGCATGTGAACACGCATGTGTGCCCAAAATGACCTTGGAGACCCTCTAGGGCACTTAACACTGCCTCCAGTGGCCACTTACGCAGGCGAAGCTTCTCTTTGCGCCATTTGGCCTGAAATCACCACTTGGATTGTGAGGCTCTCAATATAAACACACACACACACACACACACACACACACACACACACACACACACACACACACACACACACACACACACACACACTTGCGGCAATTCTGCAGCTTCATGCTGGTCGTTTTGTGAATGCATCCTACTTGGTATATCTGCACAAAAACAGAAAACATTTGCCAACTCTGACAAAAGGTCAAACAGTTGGGGGTCACAGTGAAACAGATCACCAGCATGCTAGAAGGAAAACTGTGGCGAGGTCAGCAGAAAACAGGCACAGGCAGCTGTGGAGATGCTGGTTCTTGTCAGATGAGTCATTCTCAGCTGCAAACAGGTCGACCTGTCTTCTGATGTATCACGCTGCTGCTGCTACTGAGAACCCAAACACAAGCGGAAAAGTTAAGGAAATATATTCACCCTTCTCAGATCAGGTTAAATGAAAGTCATCTTAAACTTTGTGTGGCATGACTGTCTGTTGTATAAACTAGAACATTCCATTGTGTAGTCATGCATGTGTGACCTTCTACACAAAATACCTCAACCTAATCAGCAGTACTGCAACACTTGCAGAACTAGAGGCGCAAATAAACTGGATCATTAAGGACAGAGGCATTATCATTCAAAGCAACCTGAAATCACATGTATGCACACACACACACACACACACACACACACACACACACACACACACACACACACACACACACAGACACACACACACACACACACTGTCAGCATGACAGTGGCTGAGATGCTATTGCTGAAAAATATGTATATACGTATACATGTATATACATATAAACTACTAGTCGATGTGTCATCAATGCGTTGTCTTTATTTTCTTGACTATTTTCATTTTGGAGTCTCAATGAAGGCAACAAAACTATGAATAAACACACCTGGAATTATATAGTAAACAAAGCATGTCAAATAACTCAAAACATGCTGTAAGTCACCTGACCTAAAACCAATCCAGATAGTTTTGATGAGATGGAAAGCAGAGTGAAGGTAAAAGAGCCAATGAGTGCTCAACATCACTGGGAACTCCTTCAAGACTGCTGGAAAACCACGTCAGATGACCTCCTCATGAAGTTCATCCAGAGAATGCTAAGAATGTGCAAAGCACTAATCAAAACGAAAGGAACAATCTAAATTATAAAACATGTTTTGAGTATTGTCACAATGTTTTGTTTACGGTATGTTTCCATATGTCTTATTCCATTAACTTCAGTGAGAATCTCTAATGGAAACAGTCATGAAAATAAACAAAAACCATTGAATAAGAAGGTGTGCTCAAACTTTTTACTGGTAGAGTCAATAGATTTGTATATGGATATGGTTATACCTTTATTGCAGCAATAGAATGATTCTCAGCCACTGTTATGCCAACAATAGTACACATTGTTCTACAAGACAAAATCCTAATTGGTTTTGTGCCTTCTTTGGCAGACGATGCTCACGACTCCTACAATGTTGTGGTAGCTAGACAACTTCTGGCACTATTAAACATAATGTTGCTGAGCAGTCAACTACCCAGTTGCTTAGTGAGGAAGTGATTATGAGTCATCTTTGGCTGCAAGAGAGGTGGTTAGTTAGCAAAGGCCTCTCTCAGGAGAGACAGAGAGATTGAACTGGACTGAAAGACAATTGTTGTCCTCACTGTTTGACTGACAAGTGCTTTCACTGGAGCATGCTCTGGAAACCCACAGCTATTAATATCAGAGTTGTCAGGAAATTAAATTGACAATGAATCTGTTGGGTGTCACTTTGAAGAAAGCATTTTTGAAAATATGTTTGACGGACTCACAGACAGATAGATATCTATGATTTTATGACAGTTGTCTTTAACAGCAAGGCTTGTGCTGTTGTTGTCATCCTCATATCTCAGGGGCGCATTATAATACTTCACACAGAACCTCACATGTTTACTTACTTCATTAGGTTAGTCTATTTTTCATTTAAATTCAAATTCACCATTAAAATGTGAATTCTTTCTTCGTATCTTTGGAGGTAAATAGCTGGCCAGCTGGTCTCCGTCTTTTGATGTGCATTTCCTCTTTCATATCAGTCTTTCTCTGCCTCTCTATCTGTCTCTCTCTATCAAAACCTTCTGGGTACCAATTAGGGCTCAAAGCTGCTACAGTGTGCGTGCATAGGTGTGTGTGTGTGTGTGTGTGTGTGTGTGTGTGTGTGTGTGTGTGTGTGTGTGTGTGTGTGTGTGTGTGTGACTGCGCGTGTGATAACTCCAGCTCAGACAACAAGCTATAGGCTACCTGTCAACAGGCACTTCAATGCTCACCATCTGCTCAAACTGTAAAGTGGTCTTCATTTACCCACCGCTCACACACCAGAGCTGCACACTCGCAAGAAAAGCAGAGAAACAGTACGGCGCCGATTGAAATACGCTACAACTGCCAGGCGATCTTCACTGCACTCAAGATAAATGTTAGGCCGTCAGCGCCATGTTCGTGTGTGTGTTAGTGTGTGTGTGTGTGTGTGTGTTTGGGATGGCAGTGCGTTGTGATGCTTAGATTTAAGCAAGTGAATGAGAAGGTCCCAAAGGTGGTACTCTATAAAGGTTACCACAAGTAGAGGAAAGCGTTTGAACATCAACATTTCTTGAAAGTTATATATTTTTCCATTTTCTATTGAAAATATATTTTTTGCAAATCTCACTTCAAACCTTACGTCAAAGCGAACATGAGTGAGTGGCTGATAATGTCCCAGATTGCAGAGGAATTGTTCTTGTTGTCAATGTTCATCAAAATTTACAGTCTGTTCATCGCTTTTCAAGAAAAAAACAGTCATTACTCTGATGCCTGATCCGCCACCCTACGCTCAATAGTTTGTGTTTTTCATTGCAGTGTCCCTTTTGCGCTACTACATTTTATTGATTCTTATCACCATTGGCTGAACAGAAATATGCCAAGATTATCAAGGTAACTCAAACAGAAAATTTGCTGTAATTTGAGTTGTAATCTTTAGTCAGTGGTGACTTTACAGCAAACTCATGTCAATACAAGGTTGGTAATTACAAATTGATCAAATCTGGAGGAACCTCTACGCCATTCAGTGTTACCTTGCTTTGAGCTACTGCAATAGGTACAAGAAACAATGTTGTTGTAAACGGCTGTAGGAGTCGCTCTGAAATTTCAATATTTGTCATTTTTTTAAAATTTTAAGGGTGGGTCAGAAGTCTCTCAAGTATGCTCACAAACCTGTTAGGAGCATGAGGTTAGTGCTTTGGAAGAAACTGAAGCTAGTTCATCAACACAAGCATCGGCTTCACATGCATGTGTTTTGAAGGTGGGCAGTTAATGTAAAAGTATCCCTGATGAATTAAGATTATTTTTGTTAGATTTTAACAAACTGATTCGAGATATAAGGTTACTTTTAACAGCCGTCAAACAAAGCGTCATAGATGCATGGGAGAAGGAAATTACCGAAATAGGTCAGCTATACAACTAAAAAGGAGAAACTAGAAATCAAACTAACAGTATTAGGCATATTTATTAAAATTCAGCATAAACTTGTTGAATAACAAAGTGCTTTGATTGGCACTATGGGGGATGTGTGTGTCATGAGGGATGTCTGTTTGGGCACTGCAGCAGCTTCTTCCTTTAAGCCATTAGAACAATGAGCTCCCTCTGGATCCAAACCAGGTGACAAACCAGGTGTGTGTGTATGCAGAAATGTGCTCACTCTTTTTTTTATGTGTTACACTTCCTAATTGACTGAATGCTATCCTCCACATTCTGACTTTAACATTTCTGCTTGATTTTAAGGACATTGTCCAATATATGTGTGTGTGTGTGTGTGTGTGTGTGTGTGTGTGTGTGTGTGTGTGTGTGTGTGTGTGTGTGTGTGTGTGCGTGCGTGCGTGCGTGCGTGCGTGCGTGCGTGCGTGTGGTGGGTATACAGACAGAAAGAGACAGAGAGTGTTAAGGTTTGGTACAAAGCTTTTTTTTTCCTTTTACCTGAACTGAAAGGTTACGCAGAGCTGAGAATTTCTGCCCTCCTATTCTCATTCTGGATTTTATTCGTTGACACACTCAGGTTTTCCACCTCCATTGCTCTCTTTCTGCATAATGTCAAGCAGACATACAGTACATTGCCGCTAGCCTTCAGACCGTGGGGATTGGATACAGCTTATATTTATAGAGGGGGCGATCTGTTCAAACATATGTTCCCCTTAACAAAGTCATCAATGTCAAATCTTGTTCTCTGGGGCTCCACTAATGCTACATTTAGCTTTGCATGCATAACATTACAGTCAGCTGGGCAGAGAGTATTGGAGTTGAAGTGAAAGCTAATAAGCTATATTGTTGACCTCCTTAAGCCCCAATAATTACTTCAATAACAGACAAAGTACACTTTGGAGAACATGTGCTTGAGTTGACATAGCAGACACAGACAACTGAACAACTGTTCGCCTGTATCAGATATTGTTAGTTTGTGCTTGAAGATTTCATTCAAGAGACAAAAAACAAAAGCATATGATAAGTGGGAAGCATTTCTATTTTGTTACGGAGCTGATTGTCAAGGTATCTGGAATTTGTTTGATGCGAAGTGTATCGATGAAGTTAAAAACAAATGTTTATGTTCTATGTATGGTCCAGCACTTCAGTGCAATTCAGAACCTGTACTTTCATAATTTTACCATAGTATATCAAATATCTTTAATTAATCAAAAAAATGTGAGTACCTTTGCTGACACTGAGATACACATGTACAGTGTTAAACCCCTTGAAACTTTCCCACATTTTGTCACATTACAATCACTAATGTATGGGTGTTTTACTGGATTGTAAGTGATAAACCAACATAACTGGACACATCTCTGTGAAGTGGAAGGAAAATGATACATGATTTTCTTTTCTTTTTTTTTTCCACAAATAAGCTATTAAAAAGTGTGGACTACAAAAGTATGAAACCTTCATAACGCCATCAGTGTCCCCACAAGGAAGGAAGACGAGAGGGGGGGAATTTAAGAATAATGACAAATATTAATACAGACAAGGTGCAATGATAGGTTATGGTTTTTAGGTCCAACTGTGATTCAAACTGTTTCTTGTTTCCAAGTAAAGTGTCTGAACATATTAACACTTAAAATATCTCATTTGTAATCCAGCCCCTCAGCTGTTTCACAAAGCCCCTAAACTACACACCTTTTCCTCTGAAACATCGCTAAATTACACGCCTCAGGCTCTTCTTTTGCCCCAACCTATTTTTCTAAGCTACTACAATCCCAGATCTCTTGAGGTTAATTTAATGTCCAAATGCTTTTTACTGCTGTGACAGATTCAATGTAGAAAGTGGCTTTCTACACAAAACAGTGGAAAGTTGCTTCTGAAGTTGGTGAAATGACTCATCGCTCTTTGTTGACTTGTCCTTAAAGTTATTCCATCATCTGCGGTACGGCCTCAGTATGAAGAAAGCTGGTCCATTTGGAGGAGTCATCATGCATTACGAACAGCTAAAATTAGAGTTTGTTTGTTTGTTTTTTGTTTTTGTTTTTTTACTGCATACTCTTAAACCCTCTCCAACAGAACACAGCAGCAAAATGGGCTTGGATTATGAGAAGAGTATCTCAAAAATAAGCACAGGATGAAGACTGGACTATTCGGAATGCTATGTTTGAGAAAAACACTGTGAAGGTTGAAACATCAGTCATAAACATTTGTTGAAGTCATGAAATGAGTAGTATCAAATTACAATAACATATTTTTTAACGAATTTTGGAAAACAAACAATAAATTATCCAAATGCCTGTACTTGTACATATACTCTTTCTGTAAACGTAATATTGGTGTTTTACGACAGACAGATTTTCACGCCATTAAATGATGGGCAAGGTTGACGGAAATGGTCGATACTTTCTTGGCTCTGTGCAGTTTTTACTGGTGTGTAGATTTTCCCTTCAAATAGCATTTTCACTCACTCGCTCCTCTTTAAGTTACAGCACTTAAGTGAAAGTATTTACACATTCCCAGGGGGATTTCTGCTAAGGAGAGAGTACAGACAGTCGTTCTGTCTCTCTTTTTGTCCATTGCTCCATTTTTTCCCCCCATTGTTACAACTCCCCTGGATATCAGAAGAAAAGGAACGGAGTAAATAACTCCTGCAGACTTTGCAGGGGAGGTTTGCTGCTTCTGCTGCTGAATGCAGCTGTAGAGACGACACAGCCAGACACATTTTGCAATTTGTTAGTAACCGGTTTTGTTTTTTATTCCACAATAGGGTTTATTGTATATTCTTCTCTAAGGGCTCACAGAGCCATAATATAATACTTCTGAACTCCAAAAACTCTGCATATCAACATGACATCCGCAACCCACAGGTTTTTGTCAAACTTAGCATCCAAACTCTCATTGTCTCTCACTCTTTCTTAGCTACCCAGGTGAGATGCCATTAAGAAGCGGCCACTTTGTGCCTCGCCTGCCCCATGGCAGCACTATGAATTATGTACGCATTTCTGGTTGGATAATGTGCTCAAAAAATGCCCCCTGCCTGCCCTTGTTATTGGAAAACTTCTCATGATGAATAATGACAGACATCAGGGTGCCAAATGTCCCGTGCAGGACACCCCAGGCATTTCTCTGCTAACAGGAGGGGAACAACATCTGTTTGGCTGCTGAATGCAACGCTGATTCATCAGTCTCACCAGCACACCTCTGCTTAAAGTCGCAGTCAGCTGTTTCAGAAATACACCGAGAGGTGAGTCTAACACAATGTCAGTCATCCAGCATAAACACTGGCACTAATAGCTAATTCGATTATAACTACTCATAAATAATCATGAAGGTATGATAGTAAATGACAGTAAATGACAGTGAAAATGGATCCTGCTGCTCACACACTGCTCGACTGACAACTGTGCCTTTAATCATGATTTGGTTCTTCTGCTACAGAAGGACTGCGCTGAAGGACACTCAGCCTGATGTAAAGTCTTCATGATGAGAGAAATTTACAAGATTTCCTCTTAGCGTCTCAATATTCGACGAACTTAAAAGTTGCCAAGAGAAGAAGTGGAGAGGGTGAATGCGACCCAATACAGGAGGAATGTAAGAGACACAAAGAGTCTGATGCGGTTTAAATGAGTCTACTGCCGTTGAATCAGATGAAGGGAAGTTAAAGTGTGTGTAAGCAGACTTTGTGCCGGCATCTACTCACAGGAAGCCATTTGCCTCTTTCTTTATCAGGGAGTTTAATAGAAGTCAGCAATGCCAGAGGGTTTCATTTTGCATTCCTGATTAAATCTGCAGGTTACAGGGTGTTTCAGGAACTGAACAAAAATGTGTGCCTTGAGGAACTGAACTGAAGAGACACTGAGGTGCAAACAAGCATGTCTTATGGAGTAATGTTTCTAAGAAGTATTCTCACCCATCTTACAAGTAGTATCACTTCCAGCTTAGTCATCTTTTCATCTTGGACACCACCACTTTCCATTTCAAACAAATTCTTGGCAGGTTTTGTGAAACCACACTCTATTAAATAAGTGATGGGACAAAAAGCATTTCAGGTTATCATGCTAACAAAGCTCAGAGGATAAAATAGAACCTGCTGAAGTGAGGAACAGTTCAAGATGGAGCAGATTAAATGTATTATATGCATATTTAATGAAGGTATTGTAATATTGAAAAAAGACTTTGGCATACGAGTGAAGCCCATCAAAATCTTAACCAATAGTTTATGAATTATAATGAAAAATCACTGAAATAATGGAACCAAAGTATGGTTTTTCACTTACGGCTTTTAGTTAGTATGATCATAATTTTATAATCTGTAACTTTGCTGGCTGTCAGCTGGAGCTTTTATATCTTACATTCCTTACTGGAACTCTTGTTTAAAGTGCAAGGAACAAGCAGAAGGATTTTTGCTTGCAACAAGTTGTCAGGTGACAAGTCTGAATTTCATTTATTGTTTTTCATCACAGTGCATACAGCGAATGCAGTGCAGCATTTGGCCTGAAGGCTTCAGTAATTTTGGAGCAGACACATTGGAGTGGTGCACAATAAGTGCCTCTATCAGCTTGTAGCAGCTCTCCTCCCTAGTTGTGGACTCTTGCTGCCTTCCTTGCTCATTAAACTCAGTAAACAGAGAATGGATTGATGGGGAGGCGATAATCTGCACCAAATTGAAAATCCTGTTTAACTAAATCACCTCTTTCCTTGTCTGTCTTTTTGTTTCTGTCTCTTTCAATCAGATAGTCATGATGCTCCGTCTCTCTTCATCTCTGTTTCTGTCTGTCTCCCCCCTCAGGCCAGGATGCCTCTGTCCAGGGAGCATGCGTTTTATGAGCATTCCCACTGGGAACCCACTGATAAATGTCACTGTCTAGAGCTAAATTAAAACACTTACTGAGAGTCCTTGGAAAGGGGTCCAAGAAGAACAGTAAAGTAACACATACCCGGGTTTCATTCAGTGTTTTTCCCCCTTGTGTTTCATGTTTTTAATTAAGACTGGGGTAAACAGAATATGAGTGTTCACAGTGCTGGCTTGTATTTTGCCATCCTCCTCCTGAGTTTTGTCATGTTCAAGAAGCGAGGAGGGAGGAGATCGGATGGAGAGGCACTGTGAGCCAACTGCTGCCTAATTTTAAACACAGGTCAATAATGATGCTTTGCTCGTTAATTTAGTTTTGTCATTTCTGGTTTCCCTCCTCTTCATCTCCGAAATAATATTTGTTGAGTCTCGCTCACCCACACCCTTTCATTTACTTTATTTGCACCACA
The DNA here is from genome assembly GCF_902148845.1 of Salarias fasciatus. Taxonomy (NCBI): domain Eukaryota; kingdom Metazoa; phylum Chordata; class Actinopteri; order Blenniiformes; family Blenniidae; genus Salarias; species Salarias fasciatus. The sequence continues at coordinate 18,269,532 of NC_043766.1, read as the reverse complement.
GAGCATGAAATACATTTTCATAGGCATATTCTTTTCCTGTTTTCTATAGATCTGAGCCTTACACTAATGGTCCAGAAATGTTTTCCTGCTCTGAGCTACAGATGCACCCCAGCACCCACACCAGCCATTTAGCAGCTCAGGCGGCGTCTGGCTTTTATGGTCATGAATCTTAAAGAGGCCCTTTTCCAGAATTACTGCACATTGAGGTGTGGCAGAGCAGCAGGGTGAGAGTTTCTGGACATTTTAGGCGACAGGTGTTTTATGTTCTGTGTGCACCCATGCATGTGCAGAAGTTGGTGGAGATGCTGGGGGTGCTAATGCACGTGTGCCTCGTTGTGTGCACTGGTGTTGGGCCCTGTGTGGTCTGCTGAAAGTTTGACAGAGGTAATCAGTCAGTGAGATGGAGGGACAGAGCAGCTTGAAACACAGACTCTGTCTTAGTGTTCCCTGCATAACCAAATAACACTCTGTGTGTCATAGAGACTAATAAGTGTATTTGTTTTCCCTTATTCAAAAAATCTGGGTTAGTAAGGTTTGTGTCAGGTGTTGTTGAACCAGGACACCCTGATGAGAAGTTGGCTACTGGCACAAAAAGATGAGTATGGACAAGATCAGATAGCATGGCATTAATGGAGTGCGACTATCGGAGCAAACCCAGCGAAAGGGGGCGTAAGGAGAGAATGTGGGACGAATGGTCGGTCAGAAACCCCACATCGAAACTGAGCACGAAACAGCTACTCGCTCAGTGTTCAAATATCTGAAGGAGGATTACCGTCACAATTGGAGATTGATGGGGCACAGTGTGCCTCATCCATGGTACAAATATGCTACGGCAAGGAGTCACGACGCCAGGTCATTATGGGGTTACCCAGAACATCGCCAAGACTAACCAGCTGATCTGCATCAGTCATCCTAGAGATGAACAGTATGAGTAGCCAGAAGTCAGAGCCTCCATGGAAAAGAAGGCTAGAGGCAAAGAAAAAAAGAATAGAAACACACATATACATATACATATATACATATATATGTATATGTATATGTATGTGTGTGTGTGTGTGTGTGTGTGTGTGTGTGTGTGTGTGTGTGTGTGTGTATATATACTGTATATGTGTGTGTATGTATATATATATATATATATATATATATATATATATATATATATATATATATATATATATATATATATATATATATATACACACGTGTGCGTGTACGTGTGTGCGTTTACTTTTTGCTTCCTCTAAGCTGACAAAATAGCTGCATGCAATTTTAATGGTTTTTCTTCCTTTACATGCAGTTGGGAGAGGAAATGACACATTTCACTGCCCTGCAATGTCTTCATATGGGTATTTATCAGCTTCAGTGACTCCTGGCTGTGTTAATAATCCCATAGCAGTGGTGTAATGGATTCAGCCAAAGTCCTGCTTTATCCCAGGTATCCTCCCTTTCTCTCAGTAAATCCACAGATTATTACAGAAAATACTTTTTCTCTCTCATACTTGTTCTGTCAAATTAGCGCTTTTAGCACATCGGCCCTTTGGAGGAATTACAGGACTTATTTGGTTTCTGCTGAATGCAGGATAATCACTGGTTCACTGTGGGGTTTCAGACTTAGGGTTTTAAAAATGAAGCTCAATCTATCTTCCTCTGTTCTTTTACTTTATCTCACTGAACACAAAATCCTCTTTTTTTTAAATAACTACAGCCTGTGGCAAAAGCTAAACTGCTGTTAAACTGTTCTTAACAGTAATAGTGAAAAGGAAATACTTTCTGTTAATTTTTTTAACTACCTTACTTCTGTGATGGATCCTTTTATGTTTTTTTGGGGTTTAGTGAATGTGCTGGACAGTGTGATATCATGTCAAGAACAGAGAAAGATGGAAAGTCTGTTAGTTCAGGTCAAGAAACAAGTTTTCTTTTCATTTTTAACTAGACTCAAACTACACTTCATAAATCTTTTCACAGCCGACATATTAAGACAGACAGAATTTAAACAAAAAGTCTGCAAGGAATATGGCCGCTTACCTCTCAGTCTGGCTCTGTCTGAAGTTTGTTCCTGTTAAAAGTTAGTTTTTCCCTCTCTCCTGTGGCTTGAACTGGAATTGCTGAATTATTGAGTTCCCGTTAGTTTCATTGAGAGGTCTTGACTCTGAGATGCTCCGAAAAGCCTCATGAAGGAAAGGGAGTGTGTTTTACCTACAGCACCTGAAACTGGATTGAGCCAAGAACAAAATTATGTTTTATCGAAACACTTACAGACACGTATTTGATTAATTCAGTTTGTTGTTTCCTGTTGTATTTTTTTAGTCTACCTACTTGCTGTGTAAACCTCACATACAAAGCTGCACTGTCATTTCTATTTACTTCATCATACAGTAAAGAGAGCAGTTTGCCCTATGCCATACATCCCCTCACGTTCACATGAGCTCGCCTGTACTTTTTTAGTGCTTTTCTATCCTTTTCTCCTCTATCCATCTATCAATGAATTCATTTATCTCTGAAAAGCAGCCTCTGATGACTACCGTCCAGCACAATGCCTTGCTCAGACGGGCAAGGTCTATGGATGTGTGATGGAGTGCTCCACTCTGCAACCTGGCAGCGACGTGAACAAATTGATTTTCTGACAGATTAAAAAAGATTAAACCAGCCATAAAAACAAGCAGGAAAGTGCTTAATGGACCATATGTGTGCACAATAAGCTTTCATATGTATTCTTTTCCTGCTTTTCTTCGGGCCATCCATCTTATTTAGACTGACAGGTCGCAGGCCATGCTAACGTGACTGTCATGACGCCCGGACTGTGTCCTTCATGTTATTTTGTAAAAGGCAGACATATTCTCCCATTCTTACCCAAAGTTGGATATACACACATTTTCTATGATTTTTTTTTTCTATTTCACATTTTGTGCAATTGCAATAACACCACAGTCAAGCCTTCATCTTTTTCAAAAGTTGTTTAGTGTTATAGAGGCTAGATGTGAAATATCCCTAAAGAATGAATCTGCAAAACTTGAAATTGAGAGGTAGCAATTGACTGAATAAATAAGATTCCTTCAGAAATGGAGCTCACTTCACTTGCAACTAAAAGCATCTTTATCAGTTTCCCTATGCTGCACAGTAAGTTGAATCATTAATAGACGTGAAGACCACAATATTCAGGTGAAAACTGCCTGCAACGTGTGACTGCAGAGCACTGCAGTATGGACTGAGAAACATGAATGAATATTGGGGACTGTGTCTTTTGCTGATAAAAGTCTCAATCAACAGTGATCATAATGTGCATAGATTGCTTTCCAGAAACAAGTTTCTTTCTTTCTGATGTTGCTGTCACTGGGGATTGCCACATCCATCGCTACTGCTCTCTTCTCATGTTTATCCACCTCTATGTCAGGCTGACTGGCCATCGCCAGTTTGTCAGTCTGAATCTTGAAGTCCCACAGGATCTTGGCTCGGTTGTTCTCCACCACTTTCGGGGGTGTGCTCCATCTAGACCCCGGGGTCTCCAGCCCGTACTAGACAGATGTTTCTGTACACTATGTCTGCAACCTGGCTATGGCGTTCCATGTATGCCTTTCCTGCCAGCATCTTGCACCCTGCTGTGATGTGCTGTACTGTTTCAGAGGCTTCCTTGCACAGTCTGCAGCTGGGCTCTTGTCTAGTGTGATACACTAGGCTCCGTGTATCACACTAAGAGATATGCTGGAGTTCGAGTGGAACTCTCCGTGCATTGTGAGGAGTTTCCTTGTCTTGATATCAGTAGCTTGCATCTCTTCCAGTGGCCAGGATGTTATACCAGCTGGGTATCTGATTACTGGTAGGACACATTTGTTAATGACCTGGATTTTATTCTTGCCATTCAGTTGATTGTTCAGGACCTGTCTCACCCTCTGTAGGTATCTGACCTCCTGACCTTCGGGCTGCTTCATCGCGGTTCACATTTGCCTATGATACCCACAGGTATTTGTGGCTGTATTCCACATCTCTTACGTTGCCTTCACCTAGCTCAGCTCCTTCAGTAGTGATTATCTTCCCTCTCCTTGATACCATCCTCCCACATTTATCTATCTCCACTGGTGTGTGAATGTGTGTGTGAATGGGTGAATGTGATAATGCAGTGTAAAGCGCTTTGGGCTCTGTCAATGCAGTGTGAAAGTGCTATATAAGTGTAGTCCATTTACCATTTACCATCTAGTCCGAATGACATCCCAATGTCGTTGCTGTATATCCTGGTGAGGTGAATCAGGCAGTCGATGTCCCGCTCACTCTTGGCATACAGCTTGATGTCATCCATGCAGAAGAGGTAGTTGACTATTGTTCCACTGCGGAATCGGTACTCTTGGTGGAATCTGGTTGATGGGGTTCAGGCCTATGCAGAACAGCATATATAAATATATATGGCCAATAAAACTCTGACTGTAACAGAGAAGCTCAGAAAACTTAATCTGTTCCAAGAAAGTGTAAGTACAGAAAGATAGGAAAACCGCCCTTTTGCACTCGTGTTCAGACAGGCTGGAGAAAGCGTTAATACACTTATAATAGGGGATTATTTGAGGATATTCTAGGTTGTGGAAATTACCATCACAGCTATACAGAAACTTGACTATTGCTGCAAAACATGCCATAAAAAACACCAATAAATGCACCTCAGATGAACTCACACTTATTTAAACTGCATCAAAGCAATTGAAGTCACAGTTAAGTTCAGTTTCTGTCAGCAGTGAACCAACGTTCATCTCAGGCTCTGACTATGACCTGCATCTGAGGAAGTAATTAACTAGTAATTAGCCAGGCCGAGTGTCACAGTCCTTCATGATTGAGTTCAAATCATATTCCTACAAATCAGGGGGATTGTGGAGGTCTTCCTGAAAACATGCAGATTTGGGGTCACAAGGAAAATATGAGACTAACTTATCCCTTTCAAACAAATGTCCTTAAAATCCAGCACATTAAAGTGAAAGGCATCCCTGGATTTAACCAAAGCTGTAATTAATGGAAATTTCCATAATATTGTCCGATCCGAAAATAAAGTATGTACGTTTTTAGAGGAAGGGAGAACCTCTGCTTTTAACACATAGCATTTCATTTTGCTATATGAATAAAAGTTCATTAATTGATTGTTATGAAGACATCCCTGCCCTCAACAAAATTTCCCAGTACCTCTCCAGCAGGTCAATGGCTGTCCACAGACCAAATGGCATCTTAATCTGATATCTCACCCACCTGTCCTGGCTCTTCTCGATGTAAGTTAGGGACTCACAAAAGTCGGTCAAAAGGAACATTTTCATGAACTCATGGTTCATGCCAATCTTATATTCAACCTTATTGTCAACCAGGTAGCTTGCTGTCACTGTTTACATTCTACAGTTATTTTCGGTTCTGTTGTGGTTCTCAATAATAGTATTTTATGCTTATACTTTTAATTTAAAAAAATTGATGTTATTGTCTTACTTTATAATTTTTGACATTGTGTGGGGTCATTGTTGGTGGATGTGACTTATTGTCAGGGCCAGATGATTAACACTTCTAGCATCGCGCTTTAAAGGCATAACAGAGGATTTTCTTTAAAAGTCGAAGCCAAACGTCTGTTACTCGCTTTTTGAAAAACGCGCATGCACCAGACCATCCTACCTGCTCTACTGCTCCTCCCAAGGAAACGCCTTTCAAATGTCAGGACTCTTTCTTCCGAGGCCTTTCTCTTCTTCTCATAAACTTTGTGCACATTTTTCCTCTTGCGACTTTCTGCCATTTCGAAGTACGCGGTGAACTCCGTGGTGCTGCACTGACTGGCTGAAACCGAAGCTCACGGGCTACATAAACACTCTGAAAGCGCATGCGCAGACAACGGGAACAAGCGCGCTTGACGGCATTATGCAAGATTCCTCCAGCGTGATTGACATGTTGGAGGACCAAGAGTTGAGATTCGCATCCCGGAATTCATAGGCTAAGAACATCCTCCACTATACCTTTAAAGATTCATTAAAAATAGACACTAAGATGCAGACACAAAAATACCCAAACTAAGCCTGACAGTTGATAAGCATAACCTACAACCAAAATGATCAAAATGGAACATCTCTAGTTCATATATAGCAACTGACAGACTTAGAGATTTAGAGAGTTAGAGAAGAGTTTGTGACAACAACGGGTGGAGTCAATCCCCAAATCGTCATAATCAGGAGCACTTTGAGAGTGCCTTTGGTTTTCATTAGCATTCAATCAAAATTTGTAATGGAAGATTTAACATGATTGAACCTCCAGGATCTAATAAGGACTCTGGGCACTGTGTCTCAAACCAATCAGACAGGCCTGTGTGCTTTTGCAGAGATCAGACAGTATAAACAGTTCAAACTATATTAAAGGAAATACAAGCATTTTCTGTTTTATCATTTAAGAAAAGTGCTCTATATTTTTTTTTTTCCTATATTTGGATTCCACAGTACACAAAGGAAGTAATTTGCACTGATTTTAACCTGGACGTGACAGCAACCAACCTCCAAGACTCACAGAGCCTGCTGCGCTGTGACATTAACTGAAGCTGGTTTTTTGTCTCTTCCTTCCTTCACTCTCTCACATCCCGTTCTCCGACAGAAGTGGAGCACAGGCCTGCAGCTTCCAAGCCTGTTAGCATGGAACTGCTAACAGCTAACAAAGAGGAGGGCTCAGATCCAGGCCCCAACCAAACCAAAACAGCCAGCACTCAAAGTCCAGCCTTCGCACCAAGGAAGGCCAAGGCTCTGCTTTCCCCTGGAAATCAAACGGCACAGGCCCAAGCTCTCTTTGCTCGTCCCCTGGCAAGCAGTACCACAGATGATCACAACCAGACCAAACTATCAGCACCATGCATCTGGCTCTGCAGACAAAGGCCTCCGCTGCAAGGACGCTCCCAAAACACAACTCATCACAGCTTCTCCTTCACACAACCAGAGTCGGCTCCTCTTTGGACAACAAACCAACTCTTCACACTGAGGTGGTAAAAACTTGGGCATTAGCTATTTAAATAAGTTGTGCCAAACACAGACCTGTTTGATTTTCATGTTGTGTTGATTAATGAAATGATTGAGTTTAATGGTGATTACCTGAGGATTAGTTAGGCAGCCTGTAAACTAATGCTAAGCTTTTCGTTACCAAACACAGGGTTCTGCATGATAATATTTACTTTACTAACCTGTAACTGCAATGCTACCCCATCACACCAAAAACAACATCATTAATGAAATTGCACACCATCTGAATGACTGGAGATGCTCTGAAACACAGATCACTCACACATCCACAAATCTGCTTTCAACACAGTTGCACGAGAAAAAGTGAAAAAGTCTTCAATCCAAATTTAAAAAGAATAGTTTTGTGTAGTGTAAGAAACTGATATCAGATCTTTAATTTCCTGTTAAAAAGATGGTTCCACTGAACTTGTCTGATGTATATCAGATCTTATTTCTTTTAATAATCACTCACTATCTTTGATGAACTTTACTTATTAATGATGGACAAACTGACCATAAGTTGATACCCAACATAGCCTTACGTTGACAACCGTCACACATAAAGATTTTTAAAGTAATAGTCTAAGACTAATCTCACTGAACGCATTAGATTGACCAATTATAGATTCCCTGTGTGTCTTCTGACCAAATGAGATGTTGCCAAGTAAGAACAAAGTCAGTTCCTTACAGTATTCTCTGCAAACTAATAGTTGAACTTATTAGCATAAATGTTGAAAACGAAGCACAAAAAGACTAGAAAAAAACACTCTAGTGGAAAGATGTTTTTATCAGGTAAGAACCTCATCGTATTGAAATGAGTCGTGGATTACACTCCATAACAAAAAGTTGCACACAGAGAGAGATATGGAAATATTCATCTATTTGGATGCAACATCAGCTTAGAGCAATACTGCTGACAAGACAGGAGGCAAGAAAGATTAGAAGACCTCAATCTTGCGTACAATAAAGCAACAGACTGGGCCTGTAGCCATCGGATGATTTCCCAGCATGTTTTCTACTTTGAAATTTTGGCTTTTCACAGTGTTTTGCCCTTTCCATATACCCCACCACAACCCTTAGCCCCCTCCTCCCCTGCCCTCTCTCCATCCCTTTTTTTTTGTTTACCCACCGTCTCCACCACTCGCTGTCTGACACAAACCCCAACAGCGGCAGCCGGCGGAGCTGCCCGACTCCCTCCTTGATTCAGTCATATTTCCACAGATGCCTCTCTGGAATGCTTCAAATGGCTATTACATAAAAAGTGAGTGACTTACAGGCAAATCCTTTCAACCCAAAAACTGCCAGAATGTACAGCCAAACCAGAGAGAAAGAGACAGAGACAGAGAGAGAGCGACTGTGTATTTTTGGGAGCTGAGGACTCCAGATTGTGAGCATTTAATCTCAACTCACCTCGCCATTTTTCTTTCACTTCCTTCTTTTTCTGTCTTTCAGACCTTAACAGCTCCTACCCCTAGCAACTCTCTTTTCACACATGAGCAAACAAAGGACATCAGGGCATATCTATGTCAAACATGGATACATATCCTTGTACTCTGTTGACACAATGCAGGGAAAAAAGCAACATGTCAGAAACGCAACATCCTTTCACTTGCAGGGAGGATGAAAACAATGGAAAGCTGTGTACTCCTGCATGCATGCATGCTTTTGTGTATGTGTGTGTGTGTGTGTGTGTGTGTGTGTGTGTGTGTGTGTGTGTATGCAGCTATAGAGGTTGGCCTGCTTTAAAGTTTGGCTTCCCAATAGACACCAAATCTGTGTTTGTTTCTTCAGCTTCTGTGTTTCTCTAGATTTCCCCCCGGTGTTTGCCAGTCCTGGGCGAACGAGTAGAGAAGTTCTGCTCTTGTGCAGTGAGGAAGTTGTTTTTGAGTTGCATTAGGCGTGTGTGTGTGTGTGTGTGTGTGTGTGTGTGTGTGTGTGTGTGTGTGTGTGTGTGTGTGTGTGTGTGTGTGTGTGTGTGGGAGGGGGGGTTGCTATGTTGCTATTCTGGGATATGTTTATTTATAGAGAGAATAGCACCAAACAATTTTAGAGGGCTTTAAATAATAACACCATCATCAGGTTAAGGCAATACACTCGCTGTGTGCTCCACTGTAAGAACTAATAGCTAGTATACACACACAAAAACCAGTGAACCCTTGACACGCAAAGTGCAAAGCAAATACATTCCTCTCTTCTATACAGGAAAAGATGTGCGTAAGAGGGTACAAGTGAATTGAGCGGTGTTGTGGCTGTGTTGGTCCGCAGTGTCATCACAGTGTGTGAGCGCCACACTCTGTCACTCTGCCTCGCCGGCAAGTAGCCTATCAAAGTGCAGCAACTCAGGCTGGTGTGGAGGAACTGAGCAGGTCTGCCTTTACACATAGCAGTGTAGCTGTATTTGTATGTAACCCCTCCAACACACACACGCACACACATGCACACACACACACACACACACACACACATACACACACACATGCACACACACACACACACACACACACACACACACACACACACACACACACACACACAAACACACACACATATACACACAAATAGAAGGATTTCATTTACTATTTAAACTTTTTAACTTTTTGTAATTACTTTATGACGATCCAGCAGAGAAATAGTTGTTGATTTTTTTTTCTGACAGAAGGAGCTAATATTCATAAACACCTTGATGTCTATTGACTCAGATGGATTAAAAGTCATTAGAACATGTGGGCTTTTGTGTGTTGAGCTCATTTTTGGCAGGCGCACATCAAAACATTGTAATAGGATTTCCTGAGAGGGAAATGCAAATTTTAAATCTCCCTTTGAAGTATTAATTAGAATAGGTAAATAGAATCCATATCAGCTACAGTACATAAAGCTATAGCATTTATAAACATTCACGGTCTGTCACTGTGTTCAAAAACTATCTCTGACCATTTGTGGAGTCACTGTTAAACTTCAGGTCAATGTTGCAATAGCATTACAGTCCACAGTGTGTATGGGATGTTCAAGTTGCCACAGGTCCAGTTCCCACAGAAGTCAGCTGTTTGTCTGGAAACCTAAGTCTCCTTCACCGGGTCATTTTCCGCCCGCCTACTGTAAGGCACTCTAGATAATAACATCAGCTGCAGTACCTAAAAAGGAAAACACAATTTTGTCCCTGATGATTTCATTAATTTCTCAATGCAAGAGATTAAATTGAATTAAGTTCCTGGACTCCAAAACAGGTGCTGGTTTTACTGTAAGTGGTCTCTGAAGGTAACAATACCATTAGTGGCAGATTCTGTTGGGACAAAATGCTGTTTACCATCATCCTGGCTCAGCCCAGAAGACAAAAAAAAAATAAGGAAAGCTTTTGTCCCTGTCCTTGACTCTTAAAATACATCACTCCCCGGTGCTTCAGGCCTTCCTGAGTGTTCAATCAAATAGCATTAACATTTTAGGTGTAAAGCCAAAGGGGGACGACTGCTCATTTTACTCACTAGTGACTCTGGGCAGCTGTTAATAGGATGCAGCATTGTCCCGATGCAATAATGTTCAAGTAAAGTTAGGCAAGTTGAAAAGTGAAAAATGAAACAGATGGAGATGTTTTGTTTTTTGTGTTGTTTTTTTTTTTTGTCAGCAAACAAGCAACTGGAAATGAGTGTATGAGGGATGGTTCTTGCATATGAACTTTAAAACAACACTGGAAAAGTAAAAATTAAGATTAACAACATTTATATAACTATTTACTGTGTACATTTAACCCCTGCTACATCAGTCACAAACGTTTGCCGTGACATCCACATCAGATTGAGGTGTGCTGAAGTGGACATCGATGGCTGTTTTCCCGTCCTGGTCCTATCTGTCTACCTACACACCAGTGTAGTTACTGAGAGGGTTGACTGAGCGGATATCACACCATTTCACCACAGGCAGAGTGGTTTCCGCAAATGCAGCAGTCTTCTCTATGACAGATCCTTGTCTGTTTTTCTTCAGCTCAGCATAAGGCATCGGACTAACTTTTGGTTGTCTGTTGCTGTAAACAGTACCAGTCTCTCCAGTAATGGAGAGACTACAACTGACCCCCAAAAAATTAACACGGCCTTTAAAGGTGCATTAAGGAGTCTGCACGTTTTATGCAAAACAGCACCCCCTACAGGCCTTGGGCGTAATGCAGCTTAGTGAAAAACTCGTGCCTGTGGCTTGCGTGCACGGAAGAGGGGAACTCCTTCCTCGCTCGTTTAGTAGCGCTCAAGTAAAATTTAAGTTTCTTTTACCTGGTGGAGTCTGTGCTGGAGCTGTGGCAGTGCTAGAAGCCAGTCTGTTCTTACTTTCTGGAAGATCCTGCTCAGTTTTGCTCAGTAAGCATCTGGCGGAGTAATGGCGGACAAAATGAAACCTAACCAGCCGGAGCACGCATTACGTCATTCCTTTCAAATTCTCCCCCAAAAAATTCTGGTGCCGGACCGGCACTGCAACTTTCAAGTGACAATTTAGCGCTGTTAGAGGTACTTGCAATGAATATGTCAGGACACATTGTACACATCATTAAAAATGTGTAACATATTTATGGTGGAAAATAAGTATTTTCAAGGTTGTAAAACTCCTTAATGCACCTTTAAAGAATTTTATACATAACTTTATACCTCAGAGTTCAGTGCAACATCAATGATGATTGATGGCTTCCTTGATAACCTTAATATTCCCAAGCTCCCCACAGATTCCGCTAAAAGACTGGAAGAGCCAATTTCTCTTTCTGAAATTGCTAAAGCCATAATGTCAGTGCAATCAAATAAGTGTCCTGGCCCCGACGGCTTCCCATCAGAATTTTTTAAGAAATTCTCTCAGAGTCTTTCACCGTTGCTTTGCTCTGTGTTCTCAGAATCCTGTAAATTGGGCAAACTATCGCAATCTTTTACTGAGGCATGCATTACTCTTATTGCAAAGAAAGATAAAGACCCAACCAATTGTTCTTCATACAGGCCTATATCCCTACTAAACACGGATGCAAAGATCTTGGCGAAAGTGCTGGCTTTTAGACTGGAAAACCTTCTTCCTTCTATTATATCAAAGGATCAAACGGATTTCATTAAAAATAGGCAACCATACTTCAACATTAGGCGACTCTTCAAAATCATCTATACTTCTCAGGAGGACAGGCCAGAATGTGTTGTGTCTATCGATGCACAGAAAGCATTTGACCATGCTGAATGGCCATACCTATTTGCTGTGCTCTTCGCACTTCACGTGATCTGTCTGGTTTTTGGAGCGGAGGCATGGAACACAAGGTGTCTCTTTATGCGGATGACCTTTTGCTTTACGTTTCTGACCCATCTAAATCCCTCCCTGCGGCTTTAACAATTTTGAATCAATTTGGCACCCTCTCAGGTTATAAACTTAATGTCAGCAAGAGCGAGCTTTTTCCAATAAATGAAAAAGTGAAGGCTTTGGATTTCTCTCATTTACACCTTAAGGTTGAACATTGTAGGCTGACATATCTTGGAGTCACAGTTTACAAAGAGGTATGAGGACTTGTTTAAATAAAACTTTGCTGCTCTTTTAGACCAGACCAAACAATTGACGTCTAAATGGTCGCCCTTATCAATGTCTTTAGTGTGAATTCTGTTAAAATGGTCATTCTCCTGAAATTCTTGTATCTTTTTCAAACATTGCCAGTCTTTAGTCCATATCATTTTTTCCAAAGACTGGATTCAATCATAACTTCCTTTCTATGGAGAGGCAGGCATCCACGTTTAAACAAAACACATCTCCAAAAGCCGAAATCTGCTGGGGGTCTTGCTTTACCAAATTTCCGTTTTTACTATTGGTCTGCCCATTTGAGATGTTTAGTTCACTGGTCCTTTTACTATGAACAGCCTGAACGTCCTGACTGGGTTATGCTGGAGCTTTCCTCAAATAATCTTTCCCCTCTGGCTTACATTGGCTCTGCCCTGCCTCTACCTTCTGTAAGTGTGTTTGATAATCCTGTGGTTAAACATTCCCTGAAAATCTTTGGACAGTTTAGAAAACAGTTTGGCCTGATCAGTTTTTCTACCCGGAGTCCTATCTTAAATCATCTTTTTAAGCCTTCCACCATGGATGCAGGTTTTCAGAGATGGCATCAGGAAGGTATCACACGTTTTAGTCACCTCCTCAAAGAAGGCTCCATATTATCCTTCTCAGAACTGAAGGAGAAATTTAATCTTTTAAAAGACTCACACATTAAATTTGTACCTGGTTTATTTATTTATTTATTTATCTTATAAAAGACTTTGTGAACCAATCATCCTTTTTTTTTGGTACAAATGTACGTCTACCTTTATTTGAAAACAATAAAAGTATTTTTGATTTAACAGTACCATTCGAGTGGATTCCTTCCTGAGCACAAGGATGAGAGGGACATTTGTAAACCAATTGTCAAAAGGAAATCTTGTAATTGTGCTGCTTGGGTATTTGCTGGGGCAGACAGAGGGCAACATTGCCATTTACCCTAACATCTGGCAGCTCAGAAAGTTGCACATCTCTCCCTGTGTTTAGTTCAACATTATGTGGAGTATCTTTAGAACTGGCCAGTACAAGTATTTTGTAATCCCATTCATGGGGTTGAGCCACAAAGTATCACTTTATATAGTTTAATCCCTTGAATTGGTCCATCTGTTCATCTACTGCAAGTTTCTCACTCAATGGTTCTTAACTTTGATAGAGATTATCTAAAAGTGGCCAGATCATGTACTGTGAATCTGGAAGATCAGGTGTTCCTGCTTCATTGACATTAAAGCGATGTACTGGTAGAAGATAGATAATCTCTGTCTGGGCAGGTGTGGAATATCAGACTCTTATATGGTAGAAACATTGTTAACATTGTTTTATTTTAGTTTAAACATAATAAATAAACACCAAATAGAGAGTACAATGAATACAATGAAAATAAAAATGTAACATACTCAAAAAAAGAGTAGTGAGAAACAGAAGCTTATTAAAGTATATCTCCTATACAGTCAGTCTGTTTGCATCCTGTGATATTTTTTTCAACTCGTCACATCCTCATAAACTTTTATCAAAATAGCCAAAAACTAAGCAAAGAACACAACCAGCTTGTCACTACCCAGATCACCTTGTACTTATTCCACTCTGCTTCCCCCATGTATCTGCTGAATACCATTGGTACTAAGGTTTGAACTGCTTCATGGTCGGACACCACCTCCTCCGACAGTCTGTTTCACAGAATCCCACCGCTTATGAAAATCTTGAATATGTTTAAGGTTGTGCGGGCACATGGATGCTAAAAATTTAGTTTCCTCCTTAATTTCTATCTCACTTCTATTGTAAAAAAAATGCTTGGGTGTTCCCTGGAACTGAGCTATTTTATGCTTCATACATGATTTGTGCTGTTTGAAAATGAACCAGATCAGTCAAATTTTAATGTTTGTAACTGTAACAGTATTGGGTTAGTGTTATTTGTGTAGCCAGTGTAATGAATGACCCTCATGGTCTTTTTTTACAGTAAAGAGAGTGGATGTAGAGTACATTTGAAGGCAATGCCCCAAATCTCTGCATAGTAATTTAAATAGTGATATGAGTCAACAGTGGAGATCATGGAGTGAATTGTGATCTAGTTTTACCTTACTGAATATTGAAACACTTTATGACCATTTGTTTTGTAGATGTTTAATGTGACATTTACAGTTTATTTTTTCATCCAGTATTAAACTGAGGAAATTGATTTAATGAATTCATATAATTCTTATTGTGCGACTTTAAATCTCACATTGGTAATGGCTGGGTAACCTGGAAGGGGCTGATTGGCGGGAATGATCTGCTTCATCAAAATCCTTGTGGCGAGGTGTTACTGGACTTTTGTGCATAACAAACACCGTGTTTGAACACATGGTTTTAACATACATGGTACCAGAGCCCCTCAGGCCTCAAGTCACTGATTAACTTTGATGTAATTTCTCAAACCGACATCGTATGTTCTGGACAGTTAATATGTGATTTGTATATCTGGAGAAGGCCTGTGACCATGTCCCCAGAGGTGTCTTGTGGGAGGTGCTTATGGAGTATAGAATACAGGGTAACACTTTACTTGAAGCCCCCCTGCATAACACATTATAAATACATTCATAAAGCATTATAATGCCATTATAACACGCGTAGCTATAGTTATAAACATTCATAGATGATCACAATGCCAGGACCTTACCCTAACCCTAACCCTAACCCTAATCCTAACCCTAATCCTATGCTGTATAGTGCTGTATAGTGAGTTATAAAGCATTGTGATCATGTATTAGTGTTTATAACTACTTATAATGTGTTATGCAGGGGGCTTCAAGTAAAGTGTTACCGAATACAGGAACTGCTGCTATGGATGATCCAGTCTTTTTACTTCTGGTGTGAGAGCTGCATCCATATACTCAGCATTAACATGGACTTGTTCAGTGTGGGTGCTGGACTCCTCCAAGGCTGTACCTTGTCCCCCGCTTCTGTTTGTGATTTTCATGGATGGGGTTTCAAGGTGCAATTGGAGCTAAAGGAGCACCATGTGGGGAGGCAGAAGGTGGCGTCTTTGCCTTTAGCAGGTGATGTTGTCCTCCTGGCAGCATCTCTTGAGGGCCTGCGGTGCTCAGCTGCAGAGGGTGAAGCAGTTGGTATGTGGATCAGCACCTTGAAATCCAAGTCCATGGTTCTCTCATGAAAAAGAATAACATGTTTCCAGGTAAAATATTAAATATGGATGAAAAAAATCATTATATCATCTGTCACTTGTTACTGTCACTAAAAAACAGTGGTGCTTAAAGAAAAAGGCATTTTATCAGAAAATCCATATGTTAGATGTATTCTCCATTTCATGGTGATGAACTGAAGTGTCTTTGTTATTCAAGCAATGCGTGCAGTGGTGGGTAAGTGACGACTTTGCCTGTCTAAAGCTCACAAAGACACTAACGCTGTGCTTTTGACCAGAGTGTAAACAGCGCAAGTAGAAATACTTACATAAAATTTGATGGGCATTGTAAAAAGAAGTGAAGAAATCCAGACGTCTTCATTTCATTAACTCATCTGCGTAGGACAAAAGATGGGGATACATTATGCGTGAGGTGTAAAGCAGGGATTTGGAATGGAGAATATTAATATAGTCTAAACATTTGTAGCTTGCATTGTAAAAACCACAGAAGTATTGCTTACTTTACACACAGGAACATGTCCTGATGCATTTACTCACACACACTAGCACGCATGCATGAGCGCACACACAGACACACACACACATACACACACAGAGCGTTGAGCAAGTCATGCCTTTCTGTAGGATTCTCCTCTGGGTGCTGTGTCCAAGGTGAGTGTGCAGGCTGGCAGCTCCTGAGGAGTTGGTAGGAAGAGATAGCTGAGCGAAGCTATTAAAATACGGGCAGGAATTTCCCTTATCTCTCCCACCGAGGCAGCTCGCTCCGCTTTGTGCTATTATGGAGATAAAATGCACAGAGGCTTGGAATGAGGGAGGAAGGAGGAAGAACGAGGAGGGGAGGACGAGGTTGGGGAGGGAAGGCGTAAGAACGTCAGATTTATGGAGCTAGGGAAGCTTAAGGTTATTAAATCGGAAGATTACTCGACTGCGAAATTGTTGAAGTTTTTACGAGAAGTTGAGGGATTTAGCCTGGTATTAAACAGCAAAGCATTTTGAGGCCAAAATACATTATTCACAATTTATTTTTACCCCTTTTCTTCTATTCTGTTCACCCCTTTCGTTATTTCCCGAGTCTTTCTTCTCCTTCCTTTCATCAACCTCACAGACAATATCGAGCTCCTCCTAAATTTTTATTCAGAGGAGCATCTGCGCTTCCCTTTTCTCGCCTCTCCCCCTCTGTGGGGCCAGCATGTAGATGGATGGAAAAGCAAGAAAAAAAGCACCAGTCAAAGGAAAAGAAACAAAGCAACCCAGCAAGAAACAAATGAGAGAGAAGGAGATACCCTGACTGAGAGGATGGACTCCTCTTCCACGGTTTTTCAGTATCGACTGCTTTTATCAAAGATGCTCATCACTCCTAACTTTACAGAGACAAGGTAAAGTTAATGATAAAAGCATAAAAAAGGAATCACATTTTCAGCAGAGTAGCTTAAAATTTGGGCATACATATTTACCAAGGCTAAAGAGGCTGAAATGCACAGTGCAACACAAGTGAACTTTTTTATGTTGCTGTAAACTTTAACTGTTGTGTCATTTGGTTCAAGTAGCAGCTTTTCAAAGTATTTTTTTCAAGGTTACAGTGAAGTGTATTTACCGAACGACTGCATTCTCCTAGAAAATGTTGAATATTTATTTAAGGTTGAGAAAGAGGGTGTCTCTTGTTAAATACAGGCTTTTATGCCACACATTCAAAACAAAAAAATAAAGCTTCATACATCATACATGGTGTTTGCATATGATGGCACAGTCACAAGTATGAACCTGAGCATGTTGATTGGAGAGGGACATCAGTTTTACTATAAAAGGATCATAATCAAGAAAAGGTTGCGTAGAGTGACGCACAACAGACAGACTTCTTTTGAGTTGGAAGAGACATCTGTTTTAGTATTCTGCATTTATGCATAATTTAATTGTGATTCATGGCTCTTGACACACAATGCACACCCCAAAGGGTTTGTCTTTTCAGAGAGGGAGCAGTTTACAAGGGTGAGTTACAGATACGCAACACAACATGGAAGAATACACATCAAACACAGGGTGAGAAATGTCTTTTCTCAGCCTTTGTGTACACACACATACACGCACGCACACGCACACGCACACACCCTCTGCTATGACTTAAAAGGGAAGTGTCACTTTGGATACACAACAGTCTGGAACACACTTCTGCAGGGTAGTAAAGGCACAGGCGCACACACACACACACACACACAGATACACTATATGTTGCCTATCATTATGTGCATGGCTTCAAATGTTTACTGCCCTTCTCTCTCTCTCTCTCTCTCTCTCTCTCTCTCTCTCTCTCTCTCTCTCTCTCTCTCTCTCTCTCTCTCTCCACATTTCAGTCAGGTCAGCCTTGTTGTCTCGGAGTAAACAGGAAAAATGGTTTCTCAGAGAAGTGTTGAAAGAGAATTAAAAATTTCACAATTCACAATTTCACAACAAACTCTCTTGATAGCAGACACACACGGAAAGACACATACAAAATTGTCCTCAATAGTATCACTTCTCTTAAAGTAACTATATTCCTGAATAAGTTTTCTCAAAAAATGCTTGGGAAAAAAAAAAAGAACATTTCCGCTGCATTTTAGATTCAATCCATTTTAAATGGAGGACGGCAAAGAGATTTCCATCACCACTGACTGAGGGCTTTGAATGGCCCAGTGTCAATGTGTGTGTGTAGCCGGTAAGCAAACACTCAGCTGGCCATGCTCTTTGATACACCAGGAGGCCTTGAGGATACCTCACACTTCTTTTATACTTGTATTCTGTGATGCACTTCCTCATCCTCTTCATCTCTTCACCTAATTTACACAATTTGCCCACATCCTTCATTGACTTGGGAAGAATTTATGCAACCCCCAACTGTGATCTGAAGCATGGGGGGCTTTTTATAAGTTGGCAAACTAAGTTATTTATCTGCATTTATGAGCATGCCAGTACGTAATCGTGGGTGTGTGTCTGTATCTTACATCCTGCTAGATGTCTACGTAGAGCTGTGTGTATGTAGTCTCAAACCCTCTTATTTTACACACTCATTTACTCATGGAACAAGACTGATTACATTTTCACCAAATATTGGAGAGATTGCAAAGTAATACAGCAAAATATGACCAACTACATCTTGCCATTTATGGAGGACTCCCCTACTGTTTGTTGACACTCAGAAAGAGTGCCAGCCATCTCTCGCTTCACTAGATAATTCTCCTCTGTGGCAGAGCAGAGAGAAACTTCATTAACCCCACTGCCACAAAGCCAATCCTGGAGATGTGCATGTGTAATGTGGCTGAAAGCACCCTTTTAACGCTGTAAACACTAACTTGCTAAACGTCAGGATGTATTACACACTTCAACTAAATTGTCAAGAGCTGGTCCACCAGCTTGTGTTTCATGAGCTGTGAATCAGTCGAAAAATTATGCAAAAAATATTACATGAATGCAGATATGTACTTTCAGCAACAATGCACTCACATTACACGGTCCCATTACACTCATATATTTAATTTATGTTGATACGCCACTTTGCACCACTGCTACAACCCTGGGCCAAAGTGAAAGTTAATGCAATAACCTTTATTGTTACACTGTTGTCAACATGGGGTTTGGTTTGTCATGTCAGTTCAAATTAGTGTTTGAATTATTTTTTAAAGGATGTCTTTATCACCAACAGGGGGCTATGGAAATACACACGATACAGTGCAGCTGTTAAAATTTTTATAAACATGAACAACCATGAATATTTTTTAAAGGAATCAAAGCTTTTAGGTTTTGCTTCTGTACACTATCACAATGAATTTTAAATGAAACAATTCAGATGCAGCTGGAGTGCACAGTTTCAGCTTTAATTCAGTAGGTTGAACAAAAAGATTGCAAAAAAATGTGAGGAACAAAGCATTCAAAAAACACGTAGTACTTTCACTTCAGGATTAAAATCAACATAATTGCACAAATTTAAAAAATGAAAATTAAATATTGATCTCTAATACTTGGTTGAAAACCCTTAGCTGGCAATGACTGCCTGAAATCTTGAACTCATGGACACGACCAGGTGCTGGGTTTTTTCCTCTGTAATGCTCTGCTATAGGCCTTCACCTGCAGCAGCTTTCAGTTGCTGTTCGTTTGTGGCCCTTTCTGACCAGAGTTTGGCTTTTAACCAGTGAAATACATGCTCAATAGAACTAATATCAGGTGGCTGACTTGGTCATTCAAGAATATTACATTTTTTTGGTTTAATAAACTTCTGTTTTCGCATGCTTGTATGTTTTGGATCATTGTTCATCTGTGTCATAAAACACTGCTCAGTCACCTTAGCTGCATTTAGCTGGATTTGATCAGCCAGAATGTCTCTAAACACCTCAGAATTCAATTGGCTTATATTCTGTCCTGTGTGTCACATTATAAGTAAACACTGTTACCTCAGTGCCACTGGCAGTCATGTCGTCATGCCCAAGTCACCACACTGCTTCCGCCATGTTTTACAGATGATATGGTGTGTCTTTGGGTCATGAGTTGTTCCACGTCTTCTCCATACTTTTTTCATGCCATCATCCTGATAAAGGTTGGACCTCCTCAATCCCGTCGCCATGTCTTCGATGGAGGAAGCAGAGGCTGAGGTCTCAGTGGCGGACTCACCCATTACCCAAGCTGAAGTCACCGAGGTGGTTGGTAAGCTCCTCAGTGGCAAGGCACCAGGGGTGGATGAGATTCGCCCTGAGTACCTTAAGTTTCTGGATGTGCAGGGACTGTCTTGGTTGACACGTCTCTGTAACATCACATGGCGGTCGGGGATGGTGCCTCTGGATTGGCAGAGCAGTGTGGTGGTTCCCCTGTTTAAAAAGGGGGACTGGAGGATGTGCTCCAACTATAGGGGGATCCTACTCCCCAGCCTCCCTTGGAAAGTCTATTCCAGGGTACTGGAGAGGAGGATTCGACCGATAGTCGAACCTCAGATCCAGGAGGAACAATGTGGTTTTCGTCCTGGTTGTGGAACACTGGAACAGCTCTATACCCTCCATAGGGCGCTCAAGGGTTCGTGGGAATTCACCCAACCAGTCCACATGTGTTAGTGGATTTGGAGAAGGTGTTTGACCGCGTCCCCCGTGGCATGTTGTGGGGGGGTGCGTTCGGAATACAGGATCCAGGGCTCCTTGTTCAGGGTCGTCCTGTCTCTGTATGACCGAAGCAGGAGCTTGGTCAGCAGTAAGTCAGACTTGTTCTCGGTGCATGTTGCACTCCGGCAGGGCTGCTCTTTGTCACCGGTTCTGTTCATAATTTTTATGGACAGAATGTCTAGGCACAGCCAGTGGCCGGACAGGTTCAGGTTTGGTAGTTACAGGATTTCATCTTTTCTCTTTGCAGGTGATGTTGTCCTGTTGGCTTCAACGAACCCAGATCTGGAGCATGCACTGGGGCGGTTCGCAGCCGAGTGTGAAATGATGGTGATCAGGATCAGGACCCCCAAATCTGAGGCCATGTTCCTCAACCAGAAGAAGGTGGTCTGTAGTCATTGTATCGATCCATTAAGGTGAAGAGGGGGGTTGAGTCGAAAGGCGAAGCTCTCAATTTACCGGTCAGTCTACGTTCCCACCCTCACCTATGGTCATGATCTTTGGGTCATGACTGAAAGGACAAGATCCTGGATACAAGCAGCTGAAATCAGCTTCCTTCATTAGAGATAGGGTGAGGAGCTCAGTCACCAGGGAGGAGCTCGGAGTAGAGCCGCTACTCCTCCACATCGAGACGAGCTTGGATACCTCTTTAGGATGCCTCCTGGACGCCTCCCTGGGGAGGTGTTCTGGCCATGTCCCACCGGGAGGAGATCCCGGGGAAGACCCACAACACACTGGAGAGACTGTGTCTCTTGGCTGGCCTGGGAACGTCTCGGGATCCTCCTGGAAGAGCTGGAGGAAGTGTCTGGGGACAGGGATGTCTGGACATCCCTGCTGAGACTGCTGCCCCCGTGACCTGGTCTTGGATAAGCGGTAGAAAATGGATAGATGGATGGATGGACGGATGGAGAGTCCCACCTAACCTTTCCATTTTGTGTGGCTTGCACCTTGAATTGAATCCTGTGTATTAATTCCTGGGAAGGGGTTTCTTCTCACCTTGGAAGTGACACAGCATCCACCACTGCTGTCTTAATGGGCTTGGATGACTTGGTTCACCTGCATAGTGAGCTTCATGTTGTCTCCACAGCAAAATCTTCCAAATGCAAGACCCACAATTGAAATCAACTCCAGTCCTTTTATTTGCCTATTTTATCATTCAGTTTCTCCTGCTGTTGTTAAAGCAGATCATGTGACCCAAATGAAGTAGTCTGAAAGAAAATGCACTGTAGTTTAAATTTTTCTAAAATTTCCTGCTGGAGAAGTATTACACAAGGGTGATGGGATTTTGTTTGTTTCCGTTTAAAGCAAAAAGGATGGTGAGAGAAGTAAATACTATCCCAAGATTACTTTACCGACCAAATGCAATCACATTGCAGTCAACAGCAAAGCACTGAAATGTACAACAGTGCTACAGAACTAAAGAATTAAAAAAAAATCAACCATTCAAAATTGACTCAGTGGGAAAGCACATAAGTTAATTATCTATTCATTCAAAGGAGTCCTAATTTGATTATAATGAAATCATGTGGCAGCTGAGTAAACTTTGGATTTCGTTTTAGTATCTCATGGCATTTTTTTGAAAGTCTTACTGATTAAGTACATTTGTACTTTAGAACAAATATCAATATAACAAATGAATATATCTCTATAACCAAAGACAGATTCAGGTGTGTTTCCTAGAGGTTGTCCAAAATGCTTTGTATGGCCGAAAATAATTTATTTTCTGGAAAAAAATGTATTAAAAATCTCTGCAATTAAGTCATTCATTTGTCTAAATTTAGAGTATCTCACATTGTTTGTGTTTGTAGAATAACCAAATGTTGTATTACACATGGCAAAGTACTATTTGGTGCAAAGCATCATTGAATTATAATACATGCTAAATAATCTCTATAAAAAAATGATGGAAAACAAGCGAAATTGCATCCTCAAAAATAAGATCAGAACTGAGCGGTCAGAACTGACCGCTGACTTCCTGCTCAGCATTGCCGCTTGGTGCTATTGTAGATAGCTGCAATATTATCAGCCGGGAGTTACCCTTCATTGCTGTTTTGCCCCATTAATCCTAGAATATCTTGTTGTGTTGGAGCAACGACAGAGATGTTGCCCTGCATGTTGCTGGGACCTGTCTGTCCTCAGACCTGGTACCTCTTCCAGAAGCTTCCTTTTTCCAATACCATGGTCTGATGTTATGTGGCTTTTTTTTCTCTCTCTTTCTTTCTAAAAAGGATTGGTGATATCAAAGTTCTTTAAGATGTATTGGGTGGACTAATATTGTTGTTGTTTTAAGATGTTTTTATTTAAAATAAAATGCATGGTGAAGATCTCATTATTTCTTCTTCTCATTGTGAGCATAGTTACACAGGGTAGCTGACAGTAGACCCTCTGTCTCTCTGTACTCAGCTCTCAAAGTGTCCAAAAAATATTCTGTCTCACAGTAATGTATTCGTAAACGTTTCTCTTCCTCCTTGTTGTTGATCCACGATTTGTGTAGCTAAGCTAAACTCGTAAAGATCTCTGCTTGATTAAATGTCTGGTGACATGCAGAAAACAAGTGGATGGAAATGAAATCACGCTTCTCACAGCTTTCACATGCAAACAAATATTGCAATTACGAAATAATACACCAAATTTTCTTGATTTAGGTCTTAATACATCTGGTAAATTGTCCCTAACTTTGTACACTGAGATTTACAAAAGCTTCTCTGCATGTACAGTACAAGTAAAGGTATTTCATATTCAAAACCTTGCACACAAAAATAGGCATGTGCGTACGCAGTTCTTATTTTAGCTATTTGCCTTTAGGCTGTAAATGACTAAATAAAGCCTTCAGGGAAGAACGACACCATTAGAACATCATCCATTCAGTCCTCCCACTGCCTGAAGCCCACAAAGATGCCTCCTCCTGGGAAACTACTCCCACTCTGCCTGGGGGTACAAGGACATATGGAAGAGACGTGAAAGAGCAGGAGAAAAGAAGAAAGTACGATGATGAAGAAGAAGAAGAGCAGATTTAGTGTATGTGTGTATTGCTTACAATTGGTGAACGCTTGGGTAATTACTGAGGAAATAATTTTTGTCTTGTAAAGTTAAATAATGACTTAGGGAGGACACAGTCAGGAATTGCCATCAGTGATGGCACCCAGTGTAAACTCTGAGCTGGGCAGTTGCCTGCATGCCGTTTATTTCCTCCAGTATCTGCCTTCAGCACACATGCACCAACCAGCCAACAGGCTCCTTCTGTTCCTTTATCATGCACACTGATATTCACACATAAAAGTGCAAAGGGAGTAAATGAGCATACACACACATGCACCCGCACACACACACACACACACACACACACACACACAAATGCACACAGAGAAGATGAAAGGTACAGCAACTGAGGAGAAAAATAAGAGAGCGAGCGAGACAGTGGAGATTGCAGCTTAACCTCTTGGCTCTGCTGTAAAGCAGCACTCACTCTCAGGAGCCTTGCTGATAGCCATCTGTCTGGCAAGGAGAGAGAGAGAGAGAGAGAGAGAGAGAGAGAGAGAGAGAGAGAGAGAGAGAGAGAGAGAGAGAGAGAGAGAGAGAGAGAGAGAGTTTCCCCTTCCCAACACTCACCTCACAAACACAAGGGCAGGCACTCACATAAAACTAGCCTATACTCACACATGATAAGCACACAATAAGATGAATATATTTTAAGGCGCTATCTTTTTTTTCCCCACTGAAAATAAAACTTTGAGAATTTTTATCAGCAAAACAAATCCTGTAATCCTTAAAAATTCCAGCTGCATGCAGGCATGTCTGAACATAAAGACATTTTATCTATATTCACACAAAGTGTGTTATTTAGATATGCAGCATGTGCACCCAGAGCTGTGATAAACATCTATTTAAAGTGTGCCTGCACTTTTCATTGATGAGAAAATGAGGTATAACTTGGATAACCCAGCACTGGTTCCAAAACACTTTTAGATTTGGGCAATAAATCTGGAGCTTAGTCAATAGCTCCCTCTCAAGGTGAGAGGCTGAGCAAAACAAAACCTTCTGCGGTGCCCACATCCTCACCCGTTTCCCTCATCCTCTCCTCCGCCTCAGTCCCTCCATCCTTTAGTACCACCTTACAAACACAAATTCCTTGAAAATCCTCCCACTTCTCTACCTCTGCCTCAATTCCACAACTTTCACCGCACTCCTAGATGTCCTCTCCACCCCTCGATCCATCTCTGTCGTCCTGATCAATAATCAATCTGCAGGAGCCAAGGCCAAGGGCCATCTGTCTCCATCGGCAAACATGGAAGTGAAAAAAAAGAAAGAGAGAGCGACGGAGAGGGAGAGAAAGAGACAGAGAGAGAGAGAAGGAGGAAGAGGTGACGAGGAGGCAGAGTTCAATCTATCTCCATCTATCTCCACCCATGGTTCGGTCCACTCTGCTGATATAGATCATAATTTGGAAAGGTGTAATTGCTGGTCAAAGACTCGGGGTGGATGCTAAAGGGGGAGGAGGGCAGAAGGAGAAAGGTTGTCAATAATGTTTCTGCAGTCCGGTCCTCCCCTTTGGCCCACCTCCCCATTTTCTGCCTGACCCAGTTTTCCTGTTTTTGTCTCCTCTTTATCTCTTGCCTTCCATTCTTCTCGCACCTTGTCCCATCTTCACTGTTCTCAGTTCGATTTAACAGAGACCCACAAAGCGCAACAACATAATTTATCACTCTTCTCCTTCCACTCTGCGTTGGTGTGTCTATTAGGGTGCTCGCGTCTATTTGGTTTGTGTCTGAAGTTTGTTTTCCACACTAATCCTGTCGGACCAGCACCAACAACGCCTACTCCCAGCATCTGTGCAGCATTTCAGTGTTAATGCATCAGAGGAGGATGTCCTTATTTTGATACTGAACTATCTAGTAACACCTGCCGCACAAAGAAATAAATCCCAGATTTCAAGTGACAACACACACAGCCGGAAAGTTTGAACCAGGCTTGCCAGGAGACTTTCTCAACGTCATAACTTGAGTGTAGTATTACATAAGAAGAAACCATTTGATGGGAAAAACACAAAATAAGCTTTGCAGTACTTTGCTTATCATGCTTATTTACTGATGACAACATAGCATATTTTGACTGTTTTCTTTAAATTTGGCAAAACAAAGGGTTGCTTCAATTGTGAAATGACAGTTACCATTAAAGTGTGC